>NW_028162681.1:0-93583 GCF_964263955.1 Coregonus lavaretus | reverse complement strand
AGACAAGGACGAGAGAAAGAAAGAGAGAGAGAGAGAGAGAGAGAGAGAGAGAGAGAGAGAGAGAGAGAGAGAGAGAGAGAGAGAGGGAGAGAGAATTAACAAAAAAACAGAGCTAACTAGAATGCTATTTGGCTCTAAACAGAGAGTACACAGTACACATACCTGACCACTGTGACTGACCCAAATTTAAGGAAAGCTTTGACTATGTACAGACTCAGTGAGCATAGCCTTGCTATTGAGAAAGGCCGCCGTAGGCAGACCTGGCTCTCAAGAGAAGACAGGCTATGTGCACACTGCCCACAAAATGAGGTGGAATCTGAACTGCACTTCCTAACCTCCTGCCAAATGTATGACCATATTAGAGACACATATTTCACTCAGATTACAGAGATCCACAAAGATTTCGAAAAACAAACCCAATTTTGATAAACTCCCTTATCTACTGGGTGAAAAACCACAGTGTGCCATCACAGCAGCAATATTTGTGACCTGTTGCCACAAGAAAAGGGCAACCAGTGAAGAACAAACACCATTGTAAATACAACCCATATTTATGTTTTTTTATGTTCCCATTTTAACTTTAACTATTTGCATATTGTTACAACACTGTATATATACATAATATGACAGTTGAAGTGTCTTTATTCTTTTGGAACTTCTGAGTGTAATGTTTACTGTTAATATTTATTGTTTATTTCACTTTTGTTTACTATCTACTTCACTTGCTTTGGCAATGTTAACATACGGTTCCCTTGCCAATGAAGCACTTAAATTGAATTGAATTGAGAGAGAGAGAGAGAGAGCGAGAGAGAGACAAACAGAGAGAGCAAGAGAGAGCTCAAAGACATTGCTTCTGCATTTTTCAGCATGTTTTTACAAAAATATAGATTTAGAGTTAGATAAACTTGGATTTTTTGGCAGGGACAGATACAGGATACTCTCCTCCACAACATAAACTTCATACCAAACCAAAACTCCAAACCTACAACCTGATTTTGGACGGAATTACCTGGAAGGCTTTCTACTACCCAGGATTACCATTCCCAAGCTATACAGCAAATGCTCTGGCAAACAAACAGAAACCTGAAAACACCATCCAACCTGGAACTGAGTGAGTAATGTTTAGTCTGAAGCTATTTTTTACTTTCAAAAACCATGAAGAAAAATACATTACAATGATATATATCAGCACTGACGTGTGAAGTGAGAGGTGTCAAAGCCCTTAAGCCCAACAATGGCAGGAGAGTCGCACAGTTTACCCCAACCAAATGGAGAGGCCTTAGAAGCTCCCTCCTGGAACAGCGGGATATTACAGCACAGACCCAGACAACAGTCACCCCCTTAACTAGACCTGAAGAGCTGGAGGTGGAGAGAGATACATCTGCACTCTGGACTGTGGCGAGACAACATCAACAGGAGAAAGAGCAGGAGCAGGAGAAGAACAGAGCACTAGAGGAGAGGAGAAAATAATAAATAATAATATGCCATTTAGCAGACGCTTTTATCCAAAGCGACTTACAGTCATGCGTGCATACATTTTTTTGTGTGTATGGGTGGTCCCGGGGATCGAACCCACTACCTTGGCGTTACAAGCGCCGTGCTCTACCAGCGCCGTGCTCTACCAGCTGAGCTACAGAGGACCACTGAAGGATGACGGGTGAGAAGGATGACGGGTGACAGAGAACAACCCATTTCAGAGCTGGTCATCCCTGCAGAGAAGGCAGCAGAACAGCCCACCTCAGACCCTGACCAAAGTCTCGACACCGCAGCAGAACAGTACACCCTAGACCCTGACCATAGCCTCGACATCACAGCCAGACAAACAAATGAAGAACCCCAAGCCCAGGGGATCCCAACCCCTCTGAGCACCCCCCTGTCAGCCACCCTGATAGCCCTCCTGACGACCCCCCCACACCCACTGAGGACATACACAAGCCACAGATTGTACTCCTTATGGACTCAAATGGGAAATACATACAAGAAAATAAACTTTTTCCCAAACACACAGTGTCTAAACTCTGGTGTCCAAACACCCAGCGCACCCTAGACCTTCTGTCTGAGGACCAACTAGGATCACCCAGCCACATAATAATACACACAGGCACAAACGACCTGAGAACACAGCAGGAAAGGGTGGCTACAGCACTCAAGGGAGTGATAGAAAAATGCACAAGTGGTTATCTCAACCCTGCTACCACGAAAATACTTCCACCCTGCTACCATACAGCAGGTAAACGCAAGTATTTCCCATGACTGTGCCTCAATACCAAATGTCTACTTGGCCCACCACTACATCCTGGACTTGAACAGCCTTTACGACCAGGTCCACCTATTCAAGGCAGCTGTGCCCACCTTCGCCCGGACCCTAAAGGATATCGCCCTCAACTGCAGACCCAACACCTCACACAGAAGCAACAGATCAACAGACACCCCGCCCGACCAGCGAGACACTCTCCCAGACCTGCGGGACCCCCCCTCTGACCTACACATAGAGGACCCCCGCCGAAAGGACCTACATCCAGACCACAGCACCACCAGCCACATCCACACCCCCACCAATTAACACCCCCCCCCAAGTCAACCATGCCCACACTCCATTTAGGCCTCCTCAGATCAGACCTATGCCCCTCCTACCCAACCCATGCCCCCCACTGAGCAGGCAAACAGGCCCAACCCCCAGAAGCTCCGCAGACTCTGCTCACAATTACTGGCCTGAGGCCAAACCACACGACCAACAACATTAGACACTTTACGGCACACAAAGCCTTCACTATTTCATCCTGGAATATCCAAGGCCTGAGGTCATCTGCCATTGGCCTAAAGAGCAGGAACCTGGACTTCACCAAAGAAATCGGAAATACAGACATTGTCATCCTACAAGAAACATGGTATAGAGGAGACAGACCCACTGGTTGCCCTCTAGGTTACAGAGAGCTGGTAGTCCCATCCACCAAACTACCAGGTGTGAAACAGGGAAGGGACTCAGGGGGTATGCTAATTTGGAATAGAGCAGACCTAACTCACTCTATTGAATTAATAAAAACAGGAAAATTTTACATTTGGCTAGAAATTCAAAAGGAAATTATCTCAACAGAGACAAATGTCCTCCTGTGTGCTACCTATATCCCCCCACTAGAATCCCCATACTTTAATGAAGACAGCTTCTCCATCCTGGAGGGGGAAATCAATCATTTCCAGACCCAGGGACATGTACTAGTCTGTGGCGACCTAAATGCCAGAACTGGACAAGAACCTGACACCCTCAGCACACAGGGGGACAAACACCTACCTGGAGGTGACAGCATTCCCTCCCCCATATTCCCCCCTAGGCACAACTACGACAACATAAGAAACAAAAACGGGTCACAACTCCTGCAGCTCTGTTGCATGCTGGGTATGTACATAGTCAATGGTAGGCTTCGAGGGGACTCCTATGGTAGGTACACCTATAGCTCATCTCTTGGCAGTAGTACTGTAGACTACTTTATCACTGACCTCAACCCAGAGTCTCTCAGAGCGTTCACAGTCAGCCCACTGACACCACTGTCAGACCACAGAAAAGTCTACTTCAACCGAGCAATACTCAATCATGAGGCATCAAAGCCAAAGGAACTGAATAATATTAAGGAATTCTATAGATGGAAGGGAAGTAGTGTCGAAACCTACAACAAAACAATTAGGCAACAACAAATTCAATCCCTTTTAGACAACTTCCTGGACAAAACGTTCCACTGTAATAGTGAAGGTGTAAACTTGGCAGTAGAAAACCTAAACAGTATATTTGACCTCTCAGCTTCCCTATCAAATCTAAAAATCTCTAACAAAAAACAGAAGAAAAGTAACAACATTGACAAATGGTTTGAGGAAGAATGCAAAAACCTAAGAAAGAAATAGAGGAACCTATCCAACCAAAGCATAGAGACCCAGAAAACCTGAGCCTACGTCTTCACCATGGTGAATCACTAAAACAATACAGAAATACACTACAGAAAAAGAAGGAACAGCATGTCAGAAATCAGCTCAATGTAATTGAAGAATCCATATACTCTAATCACTTCTGGGAAATTGGAAAACACTAAACAAACAACAACACAAAGAGCTATCTATCCAAAACGGAGATGAATGGGTAAACCATCTTTTTGACCTTATAACAAAGAACAAACAGCAAAGAAATACACATGATCAAATGCAAATCTTAGAATCAACTATTAAAGACTACCAGAACCCCCTGGATTCTCCAATTACATTGAATGAACTACAGGACAAAATACAAACCTTCCAACCCAAAAAGGCCCGTGGTGTTGATGGTATCCTCAATGAAATAATAGAATATACATACCACAAATTCCAAATGGCTATACTTAAACTCCTTAACATGATCCTTAGCTCTGGCATCTTCCCCAATATTTGGAACCAAGGACTGATCACCCCAATCCACAAAAGTGGAGACAAAGCATATCCCAACTACTGTGGGATATGTGTGAACAGCAACCTTGGGAAAATCCTCTGCATTATCATTAACAGCAGACTAGTTCATTTCCTCAGTGAAAACAATCTACTGAGCAAAGGTCAAATTGGCTTTTTACCAAATTACCGTAGGACAGACACCATATTCACCATGCACACCCTAATTGACAAAACAAACAAACCAAAACAAAGGCAAAGTCTTCTCATGTTTGTTGATTTCAAGAAAGCTTTTGACTCAATTTGGCATGAGGGTCTGCTATACAAATTGATGGAAAGTGGGGTTGGGGGAAAAACATATGACGTTACAAAATCCATGCACAAAAACAACAAGTGTGCGGTTAAAATTGGCAAAAAACACACACATTTCTTTTCACATGACCGTGGGGTGTGACAGGGATGCAGTTTAAGCCCCACCCTCTTCAACATATATATATCAACGAATTCGCGAGGGCACTAGAACAGTCTGCAGCACCCGGCCTCACCCTACTAGAATCTGAAATCAAATGTCTACTGTTTGCTGATGATCTATCTGGTGCTTCTGTCACCAACCAAGGAGGGCCTACAGCAGCACCTACACCTTCTGCACAGATTCTATCAGACCTGGGCCCTGACAGTTAATCTCAGTAAGACAAAAATAATGGTGTTCCAAAAAAGGTCCAGTTGCCAGGACCACAAATACAAATTCCATCTAGACACCGTTTCACTAGAGCACACAAAAAACGAAACATCAGTGCCACAGGTAACTTCCACAAAGCTGTGAACGGTCTGAGAGACAAAACAAGAAGGGCCTTCTATGCCATCAAAAGGAACATAAAACTCGAGATCCCAATTAGGATCTGGCTAAAAACACTTGAATCAGTTATAGAACCCATTGCCCTTTATGGTTGTGAGGTCTGGGGTCCGCTCACAAACCAATAATTCACAAAATGGGACAAACACCAAATTGAGACTATGCATGCAGAATTCTGCAAAAATATCCTCTGTGTACAACGAAAAACACAAAATAATGCATGCAGAGTAGAATTAGGCCGACACCCACTAATTATTAAAATCCAGAAAAGAGCCGTTAAATTCCACAGTTGAAGTCGGAAATGTACATACACCTTAGCCAAATACATTTAAACTCCGTTTTTTCACAATTCCTGACATTTAATCCTGGTAAAAATTCCATGTCTTAGGTCAGTTGGGATCACCATCTTATTTTAAGAATGTGAAATGTCAGAATAATAGCAGAGAGAATGATTTATTTAAGCTTTTATTTCTTTCATCACATTCCCAGTGGGTCAGAAGTTTACACACAATTAATTAGTATTTGGTAGCATTGCCTTTAAATTGTTTAACTAGGGTCAAACATTTCGGGTAGCCTACCACAAGCTTCCCACAATAAGTTTGGTGAATTTTGTCCCATTCCTCCTGATAGAGCTGGTGTAATTGAGTCAGGTTTGTAGGCCTCCTAACTTGCGCATGCTTTTTCAGTTCTGTCCACACATTTTCTATAGGATTGAGGTCAGGGCTTTGTGATGGCCACTCAAATACCTTAACTTTGTTGTCCTTAAGCCATTTTGCCACAACTTTTAAAGTATGCTTGGGGTCATTGTCCATTTGGAAAACCCATTTGCGACCAAGCTTTAACTTCCTGACTCATGTCTTGAGATGTTGCTTCAATATATCCACATAATTTCCATTCCTCATGATGCCATATATTTTGTGAAGTACACCAGTCCCTCCTGCAGCTACGCACCCCCACAGAATGATGCTGCCACCCCTGTGCTTCATGGTTGGGATGGTTTTCTTCGTCTTGCAAGGTCCCTCTTTTTCCTCCAAACATAATGATTGTCATTATGGCCAACAGTTCATTTTTTGTTTCATCAGACCAGAGGACATTTCTCAAAAAAGTACGATCTTTGTCCACATGTGCAGTTGCAAACCGTAGTCTGGCTTTTTTATGGCGGTTTTGGAGCAGTGGCTTCTGCCTTTCAGGTTATGTCGATATAGGACTCGTTTTACTGTGGATATAATACTTTTGTACCTGTTTCCTCCACCATCTTCACAAGTTCCTTTCCTGTTGTTCTGTGATTGATTTCCACTTTTTGCACCAAAGTACGTTCATTTCTAGGAGACAGAACGCGTCTCCTTCCTGAGCGGTATGACGGCAGCGAGGTCCCATGGTGTTTATACTTGCGTACTATTGTTGTACAGGCGTTTGGAAATTGCTCCCAAGGATGAACCAGACTTGTGAAGGTCTACAATCTTTTTTCTGAGGTCTTGGCTGATTTCTTTTGATTTTCCCATGATGTCAAGCAAAGAGGCACTTAGTTTGAAGGTAGGCCTTGAAATACATCCACAGGTACACCTCCAATTGACACAAATTATGTAAATTAGCCTATCAGAAGCTTCTAAAGCCATGACATCATTTTCTGGAATTTTCCAAGCTGTTTAAAGGCACTGTGAACTTAGTGTATGTAAACTTCTGACCCACTGGAATTGTGATACAGTGAATTATAAATGAAATAATCTGTCTGTAAACAATTGTTGGAAAAGTGGTTGAAAAAATAGTTTTAATGACTCCAACCTAAGTGTATATGAACTTCCGATATCAACTGTATAACCACTTAAAAGGAAGTGATTTCCAAGCCTTCCATAACAAAGCCATCACCCACTGAGAGATGAACTTGGAGAAGAGTCCCCTAAGTAAGCTGGTCCTGGGGCTCTGTTCACAAACACAAACAGAAACCACAGAGCACCAGGACAGCAACACAATTAGACCCAAACAAATCATGAGAAAACAAAAAGAGAATTACTTGACACATTGGAAAAAATTAACAAAAAAACAGAGCAAACTAGAATGCTATTTGGCCCTAAACAGAGAGTACACAGTGGCAGAATTCCTGACCACTATGACTGACCCAAACTTAAGGAAAGCTTTGACTATGTACAGACTCAGTGAGCATAGCCTTGCTATTGAGAAAGGCCGCCGTAGGCAGACCTGGCTCTCAAGAGAAGACAGGCTATGTGCACACTGCCCACAAAATGAGGTGGAAACTGAGCTGCACTTCCTAACCTCCTACCAAATGTTTGACCATATTAGAGACACATATTTCCTCCATATTCACTTTTGTTTACTATCTACTTCACTTGCTTTGGCAATGTTAACATACATTTCCCATGCCAATAAAGCCCGTAAATTGAATTGACAATGGTGTACGTCGCCAGCCCGGCCCGGCCTGTTCCTGCTCCCCGCACCAAGCCAATGGTGCGCGTCGCCAGCCCGGTCCAGCCTGTTCCTGCTCCCCGCACCAAGCCTGTGGTGCGCATCGTTAGCCCGGTCCGGCCCGTTCCTGCTCCCCGCACCAAGCCAGGGGTGCGCGTCGTCAGCCCGGTCCGGCCCATTCCTGCTTCCCGCACCAAGCCTGGGGTGCGTGTCGTCAGTCCGGCACAGCCCGTGCCCGGTTCACCGGTGCCTGGTCAGGTACCGGTCAGCTGCTCCACACCGGAGCCTAAGCAATCCGCTCCACCGATGTCCAGTCCAGCTCCAGCCAGTGGGACCAGACCAGAGGTACTACGGGGGGGTTATTAGAGGGTGGTGGTCACGCCCGGAGCCGGATCCGCCTCCGAGGAGGAATGCCCACCCGGCCCTCCCCTGTTCGGTTTATGTTTGGGGGGGGGGGGGGTACTGTCACGCCCTGGCTCTGGGACTCTGTTATGTTGAGCCAGGGTGTGTAGTTTCTATGTGTTTGTGTTCTGTGTTTAAGTTCTAGTTCATGTGTATCTATGTTGGCCGGGGTGGTTCTCAGTCAGAGGCAACGTGAATCAGCTGTTGCTTGTTGTCTCTGATTGGGAACCATACTTAGGCAGCCGTTTGGCAGTAGTGTATTGTGGGATCTTGTTCCGTGTTGGTTTGTTTGTTAACCGAGGACTTCACGTATCGTTTATTGTTTTGTTCGTGTGGTGTACTTAATAAAAAGATGTACGCATTCCACGCTGCGCCTTGGTCCACTTCCTTCAGCGATCGTGACATAGATAGATAGATAGATAGATAGATAGATAGATAGATAGATAGATAGATAGATAGATAGATAGATAGATAGATAGATAGATAGATAGATAGATAGATAGATAGATAGATAGATAGATAGATAGATAGATAGATAGATAGATAGATAGATAGATAGATAGATAGATAGATAGATAGATAGATAGATAGATAGATAGATAGATAGATAGATAGATAGATAGATAGATAGATAGATAGATAGATAGATAGATAGATAGATAGATAGATAGATAGATAGATAGAGAGAGAGAGGGGGGAGAGAATGAGTAAGAGAGAAATATAGATATGTAAATAATATATATAAAGACCTTCTACTGCCATATTTATGAACAGTAATAGATGACAAGACTCATCCCACACAGTCAGTGTGTTCAGTAGCTGAATGTGGACACTCCACTGAGAAAAGAGACCCCACTTTGTTAGGACAAATGTTCCAGATGTTTCCGTGAGCCAATGAACTAAGAGAAACAATAGCTGTCATTGACAGACAGAACTGGGGAGAGGGCGCGATGGGGGGCATGGTCAGTAAGATCCTTTCATTGACTTCATGCCCGCTCTCTCTTCGCCTGGTTTGCTCCCTCCCTAAATCCCCCCTCCCCTCTTTCTTTCGCTCTTTATTCCCATCATTGTGGACACAATGGGTTTAAGTCAAGAGTGCTAACCTCCTTGAGGTATACCCCGGGCTACGGCTCTAGCGATGACCCCAGCAATGACCCCAGTACTACCAGAGAGCTAGTGCTGGCTAATAGCACCTGCACCACCCCTGCCCTCACAGGGTGGTATATAAATGTGTATTGGGCTAGCGACCCGCCACACGACAAAAGCATTGTGTGATGGGTGATTTGAAGGAGTCAGGCGCAGGAGGGTAAATCACAGAATAACAGGATTTATTCCGGAATAAAGAGTTACGCAATAAAGCGCCACAACAGTCCAATGCGCAAAACAGGCGCACTGAAACCAACAAGGCACACTGGGAAAATAACCCTGGCGATACAAAATACAAGGAGCTCCACCGAGCTTAACTAACCTCACAATAAACAATCACACACAAAGACAAGGGGGCAGAGGGAACACTGATACAGGTACTGATGAAGGGATATGAACCAGGTGTGTGTAATAAACAAGACAAAACCAATGGAATGAAGATGAAGAGCGACAGTGGCTAGAAGACCGGTGACGATGAACGCCGAAGCCTGCCCTAGCAAGGAGAGGAGGCAGCCTCGGAGGAAGTCGTGACACATTGCCACAAATCCTCTACAAAAATGGAATTCTACTTGGACTGACCATGATGACTTGACCCTGGACCGCCTTGACCTACGACATAAAAATAACGGCTACAAACTCAACATTACAACCTGTGATGTTCTATCCATGAAAAATGATTGCTCAGCATTCCTAGTAGCCAAAGAACTGTCGCTCATGAACATTGCCATTGCTGGGCTAACGGAAGTACGATGGCCAAGCTCTGGCACTTGCTCTTCCAACAGCATGACTTTCCTCTGGTCAAGCAGGGATGAGGGATTACAGTACATCAACAAGGTGTGGCCCTATCTCTTTCAGATGCTGCAAATCGAGCCCTCCTATCCTGGAAAGCCATAAACAAACGACTCCTGATTGCCCGACTACGACCTTAACATGGCAGGCTGACAGTTATAGTGTGTTACGCTCCAACAGATGTGGCCTCAGAAGACCACCTTCTACACACAGCTGGAAAGCCTAACTGAGGGCATTTCCAGACACGACATCATCTGCATTGTGGGTGACTTCAATGCAGCCACTGGCTCCGACAGTACTGGCTTTGAAAGCCCACTAGGACCCCATGGCACTGGCCCCTGCAATGACAATGGAAACAGGCTCCTGGAGTTTTGCAACAGCCACGGACTAAGGACTGAACGATCCTTCTACCCTCATAAACACATACACTGCATGACATGGATCAGTAATGATGGCCGCACAACCAAGGAAATAGATCACATTCTCTCTAATCCCCGCTGGCATGCATCCTCAAATTGCCAGGTCTACTGCAGAGCGAAAGTTGGGAGCACAGATCACAGGCTTCTATCCATGTCCCGCTGTCTTCACCTAAAACGAATTGTTTCTTCTTCCAATCAACACAGGTTTGACATTGCTAAGCTATAGATACCCAATGTCAATCCACGTTCAAACTGCAGAACCACTTCTCTGTTCTCGCCCACAATATCCCAGCCGATCCAGCAAGCACAACATCACTGAAGCAGCTGGAAAGATACTTGGAGACAAATGAACAAGGACTCAGAGGAAACCCTGAGTATAATTGAGGCCAGAAGAGCAGCCAGACTCCAAGGACTCAGGAGCGAGTACAGAAGGTTGAACTCCATGCGCAACTAGTAATTACGGAAAGGAAAACAGAAGTAGCATGACACCCTTGCTGATGAAGCTGAGGCTGCCTCTAAGGTAGACAACCATGGAGCCCTTTACAACATCCTCACTGGGAAGGATACACTCCCCATGGCATCAGTAAATGCACCCAATGGGTCTGAATTAGAGACCCCAGAACAGCAAGTCGACCGCTGGAGTGAACACTTCTCCACACTCCTTAACTGCCCTCCTCCACCTCCCTCTCCAATCTTAGATGAGCTCGCCTCTTCCTCAGTGGAAGACTCCACCATCATGTCAGAGCCCCCCTCTGAGGCAGAGGTTCACCTGGCTGCACTGCAATGACAATGACAATCCCCAAAGACTTGTTCCTGGGAGTCATTCTACCTTTCTGGAAGAAGGGTCCCAAGGACCAGGCATCACACTACTCAGCGTCCCAGGAAAAGCACTCACCCACATACTCCTTAAATGCATAGGCCCCCTACTTCTGCATAAACAGCGCCGTGAGCAAAGCGGATTTACCCCGGGTCGCTCCACTACCGACATGGGTCTTCTCCCTCAGACTTCTTGCAGAGAAGAGAGTTCCAAAAACATTGCCTACGTTGACCTAAAGCAGGCCTTTGACAGCGTGGACAGGGAAGCCCTCTGGAAGATCCTTAGCATCCTTGGAGTTTCAGGGAAGCTGACCGGTCTGCTTTCCATGCTATACAGGAACACCATCTCTTGTGTTCAGGTCAACGGCCGAACCTCCCACACCTTTAACATGAACAGCGGCGTTAGACAGGGCTGTGTTCTGACACCCACCATCTTTAACATAGCCATCGACTTCGTAATGGGAAGGACTGTGGCCTGGAGCATGTGTGGTACCAGTTATGACAGCCTCAGCTTCACTGACGTGGACTATGCGGACAACGTGGCAATCCTGGCCGAGCTCTTCATCATACACCTTGCCCTTGAGATCATGAACGAGGAGACCCACCCACTTGGCCTCATGTTTAGCTGTGACAAAACTAAGATTCAGTCCTTCAGCGACTGCCAACCCCCTCCAATCAGCTCCTAAGTTCTGCTACCTTGGAAGACCATTAACAACTGACTGCAGGAGCAACACCGACATCCACCTACGCACCTGCCGGGCAGCGTCATCCATGGCCAGCCTAAACATCATCTGGAAAAAATATAATGACACTTCTCATAAACAATAGCCTGGTCATCTCCATCCTGATTAACGGATCAGAGTCATGGTCCCTCACCCTGGACCTCACATGTTGTCTGGACGCCTTTGACTCCAAGTGTCTCCGCCGCATACTGGGCATTACCTGGCGCGACCATATCCTGAACTCCACAATACGGCAAAAGACGGAACAACCCCGTCTCCTCACTGGTCAGAGCCTCCCGACTCCAACTGTTCGGTCACCTGGTCAGATCAAACCCACCTCTGGAGCCTGCCCTTATCCTCAAGGAGCCATCCCCCAACTGGCCATGCCAAAAAGGAAGACAGAGAGCCAGGTGGTCAGACCAGTTAGAGGAAGACATACACAACCTGGGACTCAACACCGCATCAACCTGGGATCTGGCTCAGAATAGGATGCTGTGGAGATCCATTTGTCGAGGCGCTATGCTCCAATGAGCGAGTGAAGAGGAGTGAGTGAGTGAGTGAGTGAGTGAGAGTGGCCTGGCAGGCTAAGATAGAGAAGGTGTTTAAATCACTGCTTGAGGCCATGGCAGTGACCAGCTTAGAGACAGCCACAACTAGCCACAGAGTCAGGGACAGGGAGGAATGTCCTCCCACATATAACTCTCTCTGTCTATTCTCCCCGTCCCTCTCTCTCTCTCTCTAACTCTGCCCACAGAGAGTTTGAAACGGAGCCTGAAGCCGCTCTTTGATATTCTCCAGCCTGAGGCAGGGACAGAACAACAAACAACATGGCCGACACCGTTCAGTCTTCAAAGGACACGCGATGCAAGCCACACAAGCCACAACACAGCCGAGACAGACAACAATGTGTGTGTGTGTGTGTGTGTGTGTGTGTCAGAGACAGAAGGATAATTAGGTTTAAGAGAGCACTTATCCTTGGTCCTGCATTTATAATCTCTTTTAACTGGGATTTAATTGAGAACAAAGTCTACGAAGGCCAACAGGAGCAGCAGGTAGCAAACTGCTCTGTGTGGCCAGGATACAGTACTTGCCAAACTACACTGCAATTTGTCGGTAGGGTAAAAAAAAAATGTCCCTTCCTTTTGAACTTTTAGTTGGTTGATGTAGAAGCCTACTTTCTCAGGTCACCTGTTACGGTAGACATCATGTCTTCACACGTGCACACACACACACATTTTAAATACTTTATTTGAATCTACAAATCACATTACATCATAGAGGATTCAAACATTTCAAAGGCTGTTGATGCAAGGACACTTAAGGAAACAAAAAGCACCTTCTCTGCCACGCAGCTAGGCTGAGCATAATAGCTGAAACAGAGCAGTACCTTGTTCTAAACACAGCTAGGCTGACCACAACGGCTGAAACAGAGCAGTACCTAGCCAGTTGGTTTGCTCTACTCTTAGGCAGGCCTGCAATCTGAAGGCCACATGCCGTAAGCCTATGTACGTGGCCGAGACTGCCAAATATCAATGCCACCAACCTGCATCTGTATCCCAGGCTGTCCAAGCGTGATATGAGGGGCTGCTATTTAAGGAAGCTTGTCAGAAAAGGCCTGCTCCATGTAACAATCAAATGAGCAGCCTGCTTCCAAAATCAGCACCTCCCCCCACAACAACAATATCTGGATTATTCGGCATACAAGAAAACACATTATCATCAACATCCAGACACACACACACACACACACACACACACACACACACACACACACAATGTGTAATTCTGATTGGAATTCAGCCAAAGTGAGGATATCCAGCAATTGGAACTTTTAATCACCCGCAACCTGCATTAAGAATGATTGCCAGGGAAGGAAGGACTGGTTATTGAGACTACCTAAACCATATAAACTGGAGCCGCCATCTCAGTAACAGGGACACTAAGTCCAACTACTAATAGATTGGATTGGTTTAGAAAAATGTATGTTATTTATGTTTGTGTAGCATAAGATTAATCAACCACTCAATGTACATGCAAAAACACAGGTATTGAAACAAACAATTCTGAAAATCAACCTGCAATTGAGCAGGCTGGGAAATATTATAATGAAGGGTGTGGTTTTGAGTGGTTTTGAGCAAACATACATTTGTAATTTTACTCAACAAGCTTTTTTAAATTCAGTTCGAGCAGAGTCTGTTGAGTAAACAAACTTTAACACATTAGCTCAAATTATTGCCGTTTTGAAGTCCACTCAACTCACAAAATAAGGCTGATTAAGCAATTGGTTAAGTTGGCTTTTTTCACCCTCCTGCTATACTGGTCCACTGCTGGGAATACCTGGTGATGGCACTGATGATCCAGTGATATTAGCGATCATATTTACAGAGGGTCAAGGGTCAACAGCCCAGTATGAGAGTCACATTCATCTTTCATAACCTAGTTGTTACATAACACGGGGTCAGATCCTACGGGGTCAGATCCTACGGGTCAGATAATGTGTCCTATGGTGGAACACCCCGTATCTAGTGTTATGGGACGTCACTCCTGATGTTATTTATGATAAGGGCATTTATGGCTGCCGACTGAGGTATGTGTCTGTGTGTGTCTGTGTGTGTGTGTGTGTGTGTGTGTGTGTGTGTGTGCGTGTGCGTGTGTGTGTGTGTGCGTGTCTGTGCTGTTGACCTAACATGGGCTTAGCTTCTTTATTATGCTCTGGTATGCAACACTAAAGTAACCTCTCTTCTCTTTTATAACTCTGCAAATGTCAGACAGATATCTCTCCAAGGTATGTGAGGTGCTCACCTACAGGTCAAACCCACATACAGGCTGGTGTGTGTGTGTGTCTGTGTGTGTGTGTAGTTTTATGTAAGGCATGTTACTCAAGCAGTAGGTCAGGTGTTGTGGGGGAGAACGCTATGGGGCCATGAAGTCTGCCACTCCAACCCTCCTCTCCTCACACACGTCTGACATTGACACTATCCATTCCTCCCTGTCTCTGTCCATTTATCACTCTAGCCCTTGCACTACCCCTTTCCAGATCTCATTCCCTCTCCTCTCTTTAACTCCTTCCCTCTCCTCTCTTTAACTCCTTCCCTCTCCTCTCTTTAACCCCTTCCCTCTCCTCTCTTTAACTCCTTCCCTCTCCTCTCTTTAACCCCTTCCCTCTCCTCTCTTTAACTCCTTCCCTCTCCTCTCCTCCTCTTTCTCTCCCCTACGACTTCTTTCTCTTTTCTTTCTCTTTACCCCCCCCT
This sequence comes from Coregonus lavaretus, assembly GCF_964263955.1. Taxonomy (NCBI): domain Eukaryota; kingdom Metazoa; phylum Chordata; class Actinopteri; order Salmoniformes; family Salmonidae; genus Coregonus; species Coregonus lavaretus. Next base: position 78,360 of record NW_028162681.1, on the reverse strand, counting down.
CTTCCAATCTCTGTCTCCATATCTCTATTCTATATTTAAAAACTGCTGTCAGAGATGCAGATAACAGAGGAGTGGACTGGAAGATGACAGTACTTCACAGAGTCTGAAGAAACTAACACATACTGTCTGTCAAAATGTCAGCAAAACAATGACTACAATGCAAAGACAACATGTCATTTTTACTAGCAACACTTTATATTAAATACCCACCGTTGTACTCCTCAGCATACACACAGCTTCCATGGATCACTCCACGCTGCCGTCCACATCGTTGAAATAGTACATGCTCCCCGACGCACCAGCTAACACACACACACACACGCTTCAGCTTTTGCTTTGGGCTGCCCAGCTACACACACACACACACATATAGACGCAATCGCACACACACTTACACACACACACAGACACACACGTACACACACACGACGCAAGCGCACACATACTTACACACAGACTCACACACACACACACACATTTACACACACACACACACAGACACACGCGCACACACACACAAGCGCACACACAGACACACGCGTACACACACAACGCAAGCGCACACACACTTACGCAAACACACGTTCACATACACACAAGGCAAGCGCACACACACGCACACACACACACACACACACACACACACACACACAGAAACAGAACACAGAGTGTTAAACACATACACACCTCTCTGCAGGATGGGGTATGACAGAGGAGGTGCTATAGAACTGGAACAGAATAACACATTCTGGAATGTTCTCAAAGACTAGCTGAGACACATTCAATATAAAATCCCAATGTATCTCTATGCACCTAAACACCCCAGATAGGACTAAACATTATTCTAAATAACAAATATAGGCTAGGTGGGGCTTATTCATTGAGAAAATGGGTTATCACTGTAAGTGGATAACCATGGAAAAGGGCACTGCTTAATTTAATTAGCTACGTTTAAAAAAAATGAGCTTCTTTGTTTCTCTTTCATATATCTAACGAGGGTGTTTATTACGTTATCTCTAGACAGAACAAAAATATTCAAAGCTTGGAGCTAAATGAGATTGAAAACTTGTGTGTGTTTTGGATAGTGAGTGTATGTGTTAGTTTTTGTTGTGTGCATGTGTGTATAGGGGGGGATGTGTTAGTGTGTGTGTGTGTGTGTGTGTGTGTGTGTGCAACCACAAATACAAATCTTTCTCTTTGCAAACAAAGAAAGACTGATTAAGTATGATAGCGAGGACACCAGAAAAAGACTTGAGTAGATTCAGTAAACAATCCATAATATGCACCAGCTGGACAGGGTCTTGCAGCTAGACAGGTCACTGTTCACATAAAACGGGCGTGAGAAAAATAGTATTTATGTCTGAATCTGTGTGTGTGTGATATCAGAGGGGATTCCCCGTGCTCTGATCTCTACAGCGTAGAGAAACAATAGGGTATCATTTCATTTTCCTGGGAGCCTGCCAACTCTACTGTGTGGGTGTGTGTGTGTGTGTGTGTGTGTGTGTGTGTGTGTGTGTGTGTGTGTGTGTGTGTGTACACGCCTCCTTTCTGGGACAATAAACCGAAAAGTCAGCCAGTTGCATTAAGGTAGACCAAAGTTTTGGAAATACATAACGCCATCAAACCAGTAATCAAATAATGTTATCAAAGAATGTTAGCTATATGCAAATACAATATAAGTCGGAAGTTTACATATACTTAGGTCGGAGTCATTAAAACTCATTTTTCAACCACTCCACAAATTTCTTGTTAACAAACTATAGTTTTGGCAAGTCGGTTAGGACATCTACTTTGTGCATGACACAAGTAATTTTTCCAACAATTGTTTACAAACACTTACAATTCACTGTATCACAATTCCAGTCGGTCAGAAGTTGACATACACTAAGTTGATTGTGCCTTTAAACAGCTTGGAAAATTCCAGAAAATGATGTCATGGCTTTAGAAGCTTCTGATAGGCTAATTCACATAATTTGAGTCAATTGGAGGTGTACCTGTGGATGTATATTAAGGCCTACCTTCAAACTCAGTGCCTCTTTGCTTGACATCATGGGAAAATCAAAAGAAATCTGCCAAGACCTCAGAAAAAATTTCCAAACACCTGAAGGTAACACGTTCATCTGTACAAACAATAGTATGCAAGTATAAACACCATGGGACCACGCAGCCGTCATACCACTCAGGAAGGAGACGTGTTCTGACTCCTAGAGATGAACCTACTTTGGTGCGAAAAGTGGAAATCAATCCCAGAACAACAGCAAAGCACCTTGTAAAGATGCTGGAGGAAACAGGTACAAAAGTATCTATATCCACAGTAAAAAGAGTCCTATATTGACATAACCTGAAAGGCCTCTCAGCAAGGAAGAAGCCACTGCTCCAAAACAGCCATAAAAAAGTCAGACTACGGTTTGCAACTGCACATGGGGACAAAGATCTTACTTTTAGGAGAAATATCCTCTGGTCTGATGAAACAAAAATAGAACTGTTTGGCCATAATGACCATCGTTATGTTTGGAGGAAAAAGGAGAACACCAACAGTGAAGCACGGGGGTGGCAGCATCATGCTGTTGGGGTGCTTTGCTGCAGGAGGGACTGGTACACTTCACAAAAATAGATGGCATCATGAGGAAGGAAAATTATGTGGATATATTGAAGCAACATCTCAAGACATCAGTCAGGAAGTTAAAATGGGTCTTCCAAATGGATAATGACCCCAAGTATACTTCCAAAGTTGTGGCAAAATGGCTTAAGGACAATAAAGTCAAGGTATTGGAGTGGCCATCACAAAGCCTTGACCTCAATCCTATAGAACATTTGTGGGCAGAACTGAAAAAGCGTGTGCGAGCAAGGAGGCCTACAAACCTGACTCAATTAAACCAGCTCTGTCAGGAGGAATGGGCCAAAATTCACCCAAGTTATTGTGGGACGCTTGTGGAAGGCTACCCGAAACGTTTGACCCAAGTTAAACAATTTAAAGGCAATGCTACCAAATACAAATTTAGTGTATGTAAACTTCTGACCACTGGGAATGTGATGAAAGAAATAAAAGCTGAAATAAATCATTCTCTCTACTATTATTCTGACATTTCACGCTAGCACTAAGCCAAGGTAGAAAAAGTTACAAAATTCTTGTAGCCTACTTCACAGAGAACATGTCGAAAACTTCAAATCAAATCAAATTTTATTTGTCACATACAAGTGTTTAGCAGATGTTATTGCGGGTGTAGAGGAATGATTGTGCTTCTAGCTCCGGCAGGGCAGTAATATCTATTAATTTAACAACATATACCCAATACACACAAAATGTAGTCTAGTAAGGCATGGAATTTAAGAATATATACATATGGACACCTGATAGTTCATATCGTTGTAGGAACAAACAAACAAAAAAAAAAAAACATATGCATGTTCAAAGACAGGGATAGTCGAGTTTCGCACCTGGCTTAGAGCGCACGCACAAACATACACACACACCTGGACTGGACAATCACAGAGCTTGTCCTCAAATGGTTGCTCTGTAATCATCATCACATGCTAAACGTTCTTCCACTCTTCTCACACGCATACACACAAACACAATTAAATACACATACAACTACCTACGAGAAACAACTACCTACCAGAAACAGCTACCTACCAGAAACAACTACCTACCAGAAACTACTACCTACCAGAAACAGCTACCTACCAGAAACAACTACCTACCAGAAACAACTACCTACCAGAAACAACTACCTACCAGAAACAACTATCTACCAAAAACAACTATCTACCAGAAACAACTTCCTACCAAAAACAACTACTTACCAGAAACAACTACCTACCAGAAACAACTACCTACCAGAAACAACTACTTACCAGAAACAACTACATACCAGAAACAACTATCTACCAGAAACAACTTCCTACCAAAAACAACTACTTACCAGAAACAACTACCTACCAGAAACAACTACCTACCAGAAACAACTACATACCAGAAACAACTACCTACCAGAAACAACTTCCTACCAGAAACAACTACCTAGCAGAAACAACTACCTACTAGAAACAACTACCTACCAGAAACAACTACCTACCAGAAACAACTACCTACCAGAAACAACTACCTACCAGAAACAACTACCTACTAGAAACAACTACCTACCAGAAACAACTACCTACCAGAAACAGCTACCTACTAGAAACAGATACCTACCAGAAACAACTACCTACCAGAAACAACTACCTACCAGAAACAGCTACCTTTCAGAAACAGCTACCTACCAGAAACAACTACCTACCAGAAACAACTACCTACCAGAAATAACTACCTACCAGAAACAACCACCTACCAGAAACAACTACCTACCAGAAACAACCACCTACCAGAAACAACTACCTACCAGAAACAACTACCTACCAGAAACTACTACCTACCAGAAACAACTACCTACCAGAAACAACTACCTACCAGAAACAACTACCTACCAGAAACAACTATCTACCAAAAACAACTATCTACCAGAAACAACTTCCTACCAAAAACAACTACTTACCAGAAACAACTACCTACCAGAAACAACTACCTACCAGAAACAACTACTTACCAGAAACAACTACATACCAGAAACAACTATCTACCAGAAACAACTTCCTACCAAAAACAACTACTTACCAGAAACAACTACCTACCAGAAACAACTACCTACCAGAAACAACTACATACCAGAAACAACTACCTACCAGAAACAACTTCCTACCAGAAACAACTACCTAGCAGAAACAACTACCTACTAGAAACAACTACCTACCAGAAACAACTACCTACCATAAACAACTACCTACCAGAAACAACTACCTACCAGAAACAACTACCTACCAGAAACAACTACCTACCAGAAACAACTACCTACTAGAAACAACTACCTACCAGAAACAACTACCTACCAGAAACAGCTACCTACCAGAAACAGCTACCTACCAGAAACAACTACCTACCAGAAACAACTACCTACCAGAAACAGCTACCTTTCAGAAACAGCTACCTACCAGAAACAACTACCTACCAGAAACAACTACCTACCAGAAACAACTACCTACCAGAAACAACCACCTACCAGAAACAACTACCTACCAGAAACAACTACCTACCAGAAACAACTATCTACCAGAAACAACTTCCTACCAAAAACAACTACTTACCAGAAACAACTACCTACCAGAAACAACTACTTACCAGAAACAACTACCTACCAGAAACAACAACCTACCAGAAACAACTTCCTACCAGAAACAACTTCCTACCAGAAACAACTATCTACTAGAAACAACTACCTACCATAAACAACTACCTACCAGAAACAACTACCTACCAGAAACAACTACCTACCAGAAATAACTACCTACCAGAAACAACTACCTACCAGAAACAACTACCTACCAGAAACAACCACCTACCAGAAACAACTACCTACCAGAAACAACTACCTACCAGAAACAACTATCTACCAGAAACAACTTCCTACCAAAAACAACTACTTACCAGAAACAACTACCTACCAGAAACAACTACTTACCAGAAACAACTACCTACCAGAAACAACAACCTACCAGAAACAACTTCCTACCAGAAACAACTTCCTACCAGAAACAACTATCTACTAGAAACAACTACCTACCATAAACAACTACCTACCAGAAACAACTACCTACCAGAAACAACTACCTACCAGAAACAACTACCTACCAGAAACAACTATCTACCAGAAACAACTTCCTACCAAAAACAACTACTTACCAGAAACAACTACCTACCAGAAACAACTACTTACCAGAAACAACTACCTACAAGAAACAACAACCTACCAGAAACAACTTCCTACCAGAAACAACTTCCTACCAGAAACAACTATCTACTAGAAACAACTACCTACCATAAACAACTACCTACCAGAAACAACTACCTACCAGAAACAACTACCTACCAGAAACAGCTACCTTTCAGAAACAACTACCTACCAGAAACAACTACCTACCAGAAACAGCTACCTTTCAGAAACAACTACCTACCAGAAAAAACTACCTACCAGAAACAACTACCTACCAGAAACAACCACCTACCAGAAACAACTACCTACCAGAAACAACTATCTACCAGAAACAACTACCTACAAGAAACAACTACCTACCAGAAACAACTACCTACCAGAAACAACTACCTACCAGAAACAACTACCTACCAGAAACAACCACTTACCAGAAACAACTACCTACCAGAAACAACTACCTACAAGAAACTACTACCTACCAGAAACAACTACCTACCAGAAACAACTACCTACCAGAAACAACTACCTACCAGAAACAACTACCTACTAGAAACAACTACCTACCAGAAACAACTACCTACCAGAAACAGCTACCTACCAGAAACAGCTACCTACCAGAAACAACTACCTACCAGAAACAACTACCTACCAGAAACAGCTACCTTTCAGAAACAGCTACCTACCAGAAACAACTACCTACCAGAAACAACTACCTACCAGAAACAACTACCTACCAGAAACAACCACCTACCAGAAACAACTACCTACCAGAAACAACTACCTACCAGAAACAACTATCTACCAGAAACAACTTCCTACCAAAAACAACTACTTACCAGAAACAACTACCTACCAGAAACAACTACTTACCAGAAACAACTACCTACCAGAAACAACAACCTACCAGAAACAACTTCCTACCAGAAACAACTTCCTACCAGAAACAACTATCTACTAGAAACAACTACCTACCATAAACAACTACCTACCAGAAACAACTACCTACCAGAAACAACTACCTACCAGAAATAACTACCTACCAGAAACAACTACCTACCAGAAACAACTACCTACCAGAAACAACCACCTACCAGAAACAACTACCTACCAGAAACAACTACCTACCAGAAACAACTATCTACCAGAAACAACTTCCTACCAAAAACAACTACTTACCAGAAACAACTACCTACCAGAAACAACTACTTACCAGAAACAACTACCTACCAGAAACAACAACCTACCAGAAACAACTTCCTACCAGAAACAACTTCCTACCAGAAACAACTATCTACTAGAAACAACTACCTACCATAAACAACTACCTACCAGAAACAACTACCTACCAGAAACAACTACCTACCAGAAACAACTACCTACCAGAAACAACTATCTACCAGAAACAACTTCCTACCAAAAACAACTACTTACCAGAAACAACTACCTACCAGAAACAACTACTTACCAGAAACAACTACCTACCAGAAACAACAACCTACCAGAAACAACTTCCTACCAGAAACAACTTCCTACCATAAACAACTATCTACTAGAAACAACTACCTACCATAAACAACTACCTACCAGAAACAACTACCTACCAGAAACAACTACCTACCAGAAACAGCTACCTTTCAGAAACAACTACCTACCAGAAACAACTACCTACCAGAAACAGCTACCTTTCAGAAACAACTACCTACCAGAAAAAACTACCTACCAGAAACAACTACCTACCAGAAACAACCACCTACCAGAAACAACTACCTACCAGAAACAACTATCTACCAGAAACAACTACCTACCAGAAACAACTACCTACCAGAAACAACTACCTACCAGAAACAACTACCTACCAGAAACAACCACTTACCAGAAACAACTACCTACCAGAAACAACTACCTACAAGAAACTACTACCTAACAGAAACAACTACCTACCAGAAGCTACTTCCTACCAGAAACAACTTCCTACCAGAAACAACTATCTACTAGAAACAACTACCTACCATAAACAACTACCTACCAGAAACAACTACCTACCAGAAACAACTACCTACCAGAAACAACTACCTACCAGAAACAACTATCTACCAGAAACAACTTCCTACCAAAAACAACTACTTACCAGAAACAACTACCTACCAGAAACAACTACTTACCAGAAACAACTACCTACCAGAAACAACAACCTACCAGAAACAACTTCCTACCAGAAACAACTTCCTACCAGAAACAACTATCTACTAGAAACAACTACCTACCATAAACAACTACCTACCAGAAACAACTACCTACCAGAAACAACTACCTACCAGAAACAGCTACCTTTCAGAAACAACTACCTACCAGAAACAACTACCTACCAGAAACAGCTACCTTTCAGAAACAACTACCTACCAGAAAAAACTACCTACCAGAAACAACTACCTACCAGAAACAACCACCTACCAGAAACAACTACCTACCAGAAACAACTATCTACCAGAAACAACTACCTACCAGAAACAACTACCTACCAGAAACAACTACCTACCAGAAACAACTACCTACCAGAAACAACTACCTACCAGAAACAACCACTTACCAGAAACAACTACCTACCAGAAACAACTACCTACAAGAAACTACTACCTAACAGAAACAACTACCTACCAGAAGCTACTACCTACCAGAAACAACTACCTACCAGAAACAACTACCTACCCCTGCTGTAAAACAGAAAATACGAAAAGACAACAAAGACTGAATCACACTCCTGAGACTTGGCCACACCCCTTATCCAGGGGTCCTCATCTGGACAACCAATCAGAGAGATCGTTAGGGCCAGTGCCCACTCTTTCATCTTATTTTCACACGAATGGGGTGACTTGAGGTCAGTGCCCATGTCACATGGTGGCTATTGTTATGTGGCTTGTAGAGGTCATTCACCCCAAAACGTTAGTGCAGTCCGATTCTTTACTATTTTACCCCAGGGTGTGCACTTGTTCTAACCCACTTAGGACTTGTATTCCCAACATGGGAACTGTATTCTTGGATATTCCCAGAGATTGAGTCGTTACCTGTAAACTGTCCAGAATGATGCGTAGACTGGACCTGTCTTCTGAGATTTCCAGAGTAACGGTCGTATGTAGACGCATCATACTCACTCATCTCTATCTTCAACCTGGGGAGAGAGAGGGGAGAGAGGGAGGGGAGAGAGGGAGGGAGGGGAGGGAGAGGCGAGGGAGAGTGGGAGGGGAGGGAGAAAGGGAGGGAGAGAGGAGAGAGAGGGGAGAGGACGGGAGAGAGAGGGAGGGAGAAAGGGAGGGAGAGAGGTAGATGTAGAGAGAGGGAGGGGAGAAAGAAGGGAGAGAGGGAGGAGAGAGAGGGGAGAGGGGGAGGGGAGAGTGAGAAAGGGAGGGAGAGTGAGTGAGAAAGGGAGGGAGAGAGAGCGGGAGAGGGAGGTAGCGATGGGGAGGGAGGAGAGAGAGGGAGGGAGGGAGAGGTAGAGAGGTGGCGGGAGGGGATTGAGCGAGGGGACAGAGAGAAGTAAAGAGAGAGGGAGGGGAGAGAGGTAGAGAAAGACGTAAAGAGAGATGGAGGGGAGAGTAGAGAGAGAAGAAGGAAGGTAGTGAGAGGGAGAGAGGTTGAGAGAAAGGGATGGGAGAGAACCTAGATCTGGGCCATGACAGTAAATCTCAATAAGACAAAAATAATGGTGTTCCAAAAAAGGTCCAGTTGCCAGGACCACAAATACAAATTCTATCTAGACACCGTTGCCCTAGAGCACACAAAAAACTATACATACCTCGGCCTAAGGTAACTTCCACAAAGCTGTGAACAATCTGAGAGACAAGGCAAGAAGGGCCTTCTATGCCAACAAAAGGAACATAAAATTCGACATACCAATTAATTAAAAATACTTGAATCAGTTATAGAACCCATTGCCCTTTTATGTTTGTGAGGTCTGGGGTCCACTCACCAACCAAGAATTCACAAAATGCGACAAACACCAAATTGCAGAATTCTGCAAAAATATCCTGTGTACAACGTAAAACACCAAATAATGCATGCAGAGCAGAAGTAGGCCGATACCCGTAAATGATCAAAATCCAGAAAAGAGCCGTTAAATTCTATAACCATTTAAAAGGAAGCGATTCCCAAACCATCCATAACAAAGCCATCACCTACAGAGAGATGAACTTGGAGAAGAGTCACTTAAGTAAGCTATTATATTATTATATTATTATATTAAGCTGGTCCTGGGGCTCTGTTCACAAACACAAACAGACCCCACAGAGCCCCAGGACAGCAACACAATTAGACCCAGCCAAATCATGAGAAAACAAAAAGAGAATTACTTGACACATTGGAAAAATTAACAAAAAAACAGAGCAAACTAGCATTATATTTGGCCATAAACAGAGAGTACACAGTGGCAGAATACCTGACCACTGTGACTGACCCAAAATTAAGGAAATCTTTGACTATGTACAGACTCAGTGAGCATAGCCTTGCTATTGAGAAAGGCCGCCGTAGGCAGACCTGGCTCTCAAGAGAAGACAGGCTATGTGCACACTGCACACACAATGAGGTGGAAACTGGGCTGCACTTCCTAACTTCCTGCCAAATGTATGACCATATTAGAGACACATACTTCCCTCATATTACACAGACCCACAAAGAATTTGAAAACAAATCCAATTTTGATAAACTCCCTTATCTATTGTGTGAAGTACCACAGTAGCAAGATTTGTGACCTGTTGCCACAAGAACACCATTGTAAATACAACCTATATTTATTTTTATTTATTTTCCTTTTTGTACTTTAACTATTTGCACATTGTTACAACACTGTATATATACATAGCATGACACTTGAAATGTCTCTATTCTTTTGGAACTTCTGAGTGTAATGTTTACTGTTAATATTTATTGTTTATTATCTATTTCATTTACATTTTAGTCATTTAGCAGACGCTCTTATCCAGAGCGACTTACAGGAGCAATTAGGGTTAAGTGCCTTGCTCAAGGGCACATCGACAGATTTTTCACCTAGTCGGCTCGGGGATTAGAACCAGCGACCTTTCGGTTACTGGCACTACGCTCTTAACCACTAAGCTACCTGCCGCCCATATTTCACTTGCTTTGTTAATGTAAACATATGTTTTCAATGCCAATAAAGCCCCTTGAATTGAATTTAATTGAGTGAGAGAGGGAGGGGAGGGAGGGAGAGAGGTAGAGAGAGAGAGGGAGGGGAGAGCGGTAGAGAGAGATGGAGGGGAGAGAGGTAGAGAGAGGGAGAGGGGAGAGAGGGAGAGAGATGGAGAGAGAGAGGGAGGGGAGAGAGGTAGAGAGAGAGCGAGAGAGGGGAGAGAGGGAGAGAGAGAGGGAGAGAGGGGAGAGATGTAGAAAGAGATGGAGTGGAGAGAGGGAGAGAGAGAGAGGGAGGGGAGAGAGGGAGGGAAGAGACAGCACGAGAGGGAGGAGAGAGAGGTAGAGAGAGAGAGGGAGGGAGGGAGGGAGGGAGGGAGGGGAGAGAGGTAGAGTGGAGGCTGGTTCTAATCCCCGAGCCGACTAGGTGAAAAATCTGTCGATGTGCCCTTGAGCAAGGCACATAACCCTAATTGCTCCTGTAAGTCGCTCTGGATAAGAGCGTCTGCTAAATGACTAAAAATGTAAATGTAAATGAGAGAGGGAGGGGAGAGAGGTAGAGTTGAGAGAGGGAGGGGAGAGAGGGGGGAAGGTGGAGAGAGGTAGAGTGGAGAGAGGGAGGGGAGAGAGGGAGGGGAGAGAGGTAGAGTTGAGAGAGGGAGGGGAGAGAGGTAGAGTTGAGAGAGGGAGGGGAGAGAGGTAGAGTTGAGAGAGGGAGGGGAGAGAGGTAGAGTTGAGAGAGGGAGGGGAGAGAGGTAGAGTGGAGAGAGGGAGGGGAGAGAGGTAGAGTGGAGAGAGGGAGGGGAGAGAGGTAGAGTTGAGAGAGGGAGGGGAGAGAGGGAGGGGAGAGAGGTAGAGTGGAGAGAGGGAGGGGAGAGAGGTAGAGTTGAGAGAGGGAGGGGAGAGAGGGAGGGGAGAGAGGGAGGGGGGGAAGGTGGAGAGAGAGGGGGTAGTTAGAGAAAGAAAGAGTCGGCTACTGTTTACATTTTTCTAATTTGAAAAATACAACCAAGATCGGAGCCAACGCGTACAGCATTCATCCTAAATGAAAGCGAATGAGAATCTACACGATCATGGTAGCATGTGTGAGAACTGTGTAAAGGATGTTTCCATGAGCTCAGCACATCTGTGGACAGGGGCCAGGATTATTTTATAAGGGCCAGTGGGAGGTGAGGTGTGTGTGTCTGTGTGTTTGTGTGCATGTGCAGGTGGGCTGACTGATGCCTGACTGGAGTGCTGCTAGCCCCTGATAATCACGCATGCGGTCACACACACACACACACAAACTCACAAACACACACACACACACACAGCTCTAATCAAGGTAAATAGGGGAAGACAGATATGAGACCACCGCTCACTCCCTGAGGGCCTGCTGGGGGATTGTCTATGAGGTGTTTGAAGTCTCGGTTTAGAACCAGAGCGTGACAAGATGGTGTGTGTTATCAGGGTCTGTGTGGCTGGGGGTGGTACTGGGGCTTTGTGTGTGTATCAGCAATGCTATCAGTCTGTCTCTGTCCTGTCATGTGGTACTGTTTCAAACACACTTCTAACACACAGGTCAAATCCCTTCAACTGGCAACTAGTACAGCGGGTACAGAGAGGCCCAGCCTGCTTTCTGGCACATTCAGATACAATCTGCACTCACTGCAAGCCTAGCATTCAACTTCAATTTGCCCTCACTGCTAGCATAGCATTCAGCTTCAATCTGCACTCACTGCTACCTTAACATTAATCTTAAATCCGCCCTCACTGCTGGCCTAGCATTCAACTACCATCTGGCCTTATATCCATACTAGCAATTTATCTTCCTAGGGCTTGAGGTACACACTCAATATTGTACAAGGGTCCCATACTGTAACACGGCATATAACATCATGCAGTGATATGGTTTCCTCTACACATTCCTGTGTGACTCTCCAACAGCCACGGCTACTTCTTCCAGAACGTTCCACGGATCAGAGAGAGAGAACAGCTAGCCCCAGCCACTGCTACTTCCTCCAGAATGTTCCACGGACCAGAGCGAGAGAACAGTTAGCCCCAGCCACGGCTACTTCCTCCAGAACGTTCCACAGACCAGAAAAATATGAATAAAGATGTCTAGAATACTGAATTATTGTTCAGGAAAACAACAAGTACCCAGAGTGTGGTTCACTACACCAACACATTAACTCTCCCCACAGCGCCACTTTTCACTACACCAACACATTAACTCTCCCCACAGCACCGCTCTTCACTAAGGATTACTTTTATACTATCCCAGGTATTCCTTAAAGAGGTAGGGTTTCAAGTGTCTCCGGAAGGTGGTCAGTGACTCTGCTGTCCTGGCGTCGTGAGGGAGCTTGTTCCACCATTGGGGTGCCAGAGCAGCGAACAGTTTTGACTGTGCTGAGCGGGAACTGTGCTTCCGCAGAGGTAGGGGGACCAGCAGGCCAGAGGTGGAAGAACGCAATGCCCTCGTTTGGGTGTAGGTACTGTAAGTATTAGTATGTTATTCTGAGGTCTGAAAGATAAGGAGGTGATTGATGCTCAACCTTTAACTAAGTCAACACGGAACTGAAAAATAGTTCAGTCCTACACAGATAACTAAGTCAAAACGTAACTGAAAAACGGTTCAGTCCTACATATATAACTAAGTCAACCTTTGCAGAGGTGAAAATGTTAAGGGGGTCTCTCTCATACTGTGTGTCTCTCTCACGCACACACACACACACACACACACACTCTCTCTCACTCCCTTCCTCCCTCTCTCTCTCTCTCTCTCCCCCCCCTCTCTCTCTCTCTCTCTCTCCCCCCCTCTCTCTCTCTCCCCCCCCCCCCCCTCTCTCTCTCTCTCTCTCTCTCTCTCTCTCTCTCTCTCTCTCTCTCTCTCTCTCTCTCTCTCTCTCTGTGCCATGTTTCCAGAGCCTTAGGGTGGGTTGGAGTTGAAACCGATGAACTAGTAGATACAGCATGCTTAGAGCTGTAACTCACTGTCTGCTTTTACCATAGAATAAGACTGAATGACTAGAACAACAGAAGTCACTAGTGATATTCTAGTTTTGAGGAGTGGTTCTATGGTGACAGCTTTTTGGAACATGACTATCAGCATGCAACAACATGGCAACACTAAGCCTGACTGACACCAACAGGGAGAATGAGAGAGTGAGAGAGAGAGTGAGATAGAGAGGGCGGAGAGAGGGAGAGAGAGAGAGAGAGAGAGAGAGAGAGAGAGAGAGAGAGAGAGAGAGAGAGAGAGAGAGAGAGAGAGAGAGAGAGAGAGAGAGAGAGAGAGAGAGAGAGAGGAGAGAGAGAGAGAGAGACAGAGAGAGAGAGAGAGAGAGCCAGTGTTGGATCAGGGACACTGCAATAATATAATAATATTTGCCATTTAGCAGACACTTTTATCCAAAGCAACTTACAGTCATGTGTGATTACATTTTACTTATGGGTGGCCCCGGGAATCGAACCCACAACCCTGAAGTTGCAAGCACCTTGCTCTACCAACTGAGCCAATTCAGGAAAAGAAAGACTCGAAGAAAGCAAAACCATAAAAATACAACTTGGTATTAGGGTATAATACTAGACCATATACTGTACATAGGGTATAATACTAGATTATATACTTTACATAGGGTATAATACTAGACTATATATATATATATATAGATATATATATATATATATATATATATATATATATATATATATATATATATATATATATATATATATATATATATATATATATATATATATATATATATATATATATATATATATATATATATATATATATAAGGTATATCATGACTCAGGATTTGACCCAGATGCAGACACAGAGGCAGATAATTTGATTCTATGAATAATTATTGTAACAAAGGGGCAGGCAAAGGGCTGGTCGAAGGCAGGCAGAGGTTCGTAATCCAAGGCAGAGTCAATCAGAGACAGAACGGCAGGCAGGCTCAGGTTCAGGACAGGCAGAAAGGTCAGAACCGGGAAGACTAGGAAACAAGAACTTGAGAACAAGAGAAATGGGAAACACGCTGGTAAGACCTGACAAAACAAGATGAACTGGCAACAGACAAACAGAAAATGCAGGTATAAATACACAGGGGATAATGGAGAAAATAGGAGACATCTGGGGGTGGGTGGAGACAAGCAAAAGAGAGGTGAAACAGATCAGGGTGTGACAAGGTATGATACTAAACTATATACACTACCAGTCAAAAGTTTTAGAACACCTACTCATGCAAGGGTTTTTCTTTATTTTTACTATTTTCTACATTGTAGAATAATAGTGAAGACATCAAAACAATGAAATAACCAAAAAAGTGTTAAACAAATATTTTATATTTGAGATTCTTCAAATAGCCACCCTTTGCCTTGATGACAGCTTTGCACACTCTTGGCATTCTCTCAACTAGATTCACCTGGAATGCTTTTCCAACAGTCTTGAAGGAGTTCCCACATATGCTGAGCACTTGTTGGCTGCTTTTCCTTCACTCTGCGGTCCGACTCATCCCAAACCATCTCAATTTGGTCGAGGGATTGTGGAGGCCAGGTATCACTCTCCTTCTTGGTAAAATAGCCCTTACACAGCCTGGAGGTGTGTTGGGTCATTGTCCTGTTGAAAAACAAATGATAGTCCCACTAAGCCCAAACCAGATGGGATGACGTGTCGCTGCAGAATGCTGTGGTAGGCATGCTGGTTAAGTGTGCCTTGAATTCTAAATGAATCACAGACATTGTCACCAGCAAAGCACCCCCACACCATAACACCTCCTCCTCCATGCTTTACGGTGGGAAATACACATGCGGATATCACCCGTTCACCCACACCGGTTAGAACCAAAATTCTCAAATTTGGACTCCAGACCAAAGGACAGATTTCCAAAGGTCGAATGTCCATTGCTCGTGTTTCTTGGCCCAAGCAAGTCTCTTCTTCTTAATGGTGTCCTTTAGTAGTGGTTTCTTTGCAGCAATTCAACCATGAAGGCCTGATTCACACAGTCGCCTCTGAACAGTTGATGTTGAGATGTGTCTGTTACTTGAACTCTGTGAAGCATTTATTTGGGCTGCAATTTCTAAGGCTGGTAACTCTAATGAACTTATCCTCTGCAGCAGAGGTAACTCAAATCAAATCAAATCAAATTGTATTTGCCACATGCGCCGAAACAACAGGTGTAGACCTTACAGTGAAATGCTTACTTACAAGCCCTTAACCAACAATGCAGTTTTAAGAACAATAAGTGTTAAGTAAAAAATTGATAAGTAAAACATTTTTAAAAAATAAGTAAATAATTACAGAGCAGCAGTAAAATAAAATAACAGTATGGAGGCTATATACAGTTGAAGTCGGAAGTTTATATAGGCTTACGTTGGAGACGTTAAAACTCATTTTTCAACCACTCCACAAATTTCTTGTTAACAAACTATAGTCTTGGCAAGTCGGTTAGGACATCTACTTTGTGTATGACACAAGTAATTCTTCCAACAATTGTTTACAGACAGATTATTTCACTTATAATTCACTGTATCACAATTCCAGTGGGTCAGAAGTTTACATATACTAAGTTCACTGTGCCTTTAAACAGCTTGGAAATTTTCAGAAAATGATGTCATGGCTTTAGAAGCTTCTGATGGGCTAATTGATATCATTTGAGTCAATTGGAGGTGTACCTGTGGATGTATTTCAAGGCCTACCTTCAAACTCAGTGCCTCTTTGCTTGACATCATGGGAAAATGAAAAGAAATCCGCCAAGACCTCCACAAGTCTGGTTCAACCTTGGGAGCAATTTCCAAACGCCTGAAGGTACCACATTCATCTGTACAAACAATAGTACGCAAGTATAAACACCTGGGACCACGCAGCCATCATACCGCTCAGGAAGGAGACGCGTTCTGTCTCCTAGATATGAATGTACTTTGGTGCAAAAATTGCAAATCAATCCCAGAACAACAGCAAAAAACCTTGTGAAGATGCTGGAGGAAACAGGTATAAAAGTAACTATATCCACAGTAAAACAAGTCCTATATCGACATAACCTGAAATGCCACTCAGCAAGGAAGAAGCCACTGCTCCAAAACCTCCATAAAAATCCCAGACTACGGTTTGCAACTGCACAGATCGTACTTTTTGGAGAAATGTCCTCCTGTCTGATGAAACAAAAATATAACTGTTTGGCCATAATGACCATCGTTATGTTTGGAGGAAAAAGGGGGAGCTTGCAAGCCGAAGAACACCATCCCAAACGTGAAGCACGGGGGTGGCAGCATCATGCTGTGGGGGTGCTTTGCTGCAGGAGGGACTGGTGCACTTCGCAAAATAGATGGCATAATGAGGAAGGAAAATTATGTGGATATATTGAAGCAACATCTCAAGACATCAGTCAGGAAGTTAAAGCTTAGTCGCAAATGGGTCTTCCAAATGGACAATGACCCCAAGCATACTTCCAAAGTTTTGCCAAAATGGCTGAAGGACAACAAAGTCAAGGTGTTGGAGTGGCCATCACAAAGCCCTGACCTCAATCCTATGGAAAATGTGTGGGCAGAACTGAAAAAGTGTGTGCGAGCAAGGAGGCCTACAAACCTGACTCAGTTACACCAGCTTTGTCAGGAGGAATGTGCCAAAATTCACCCAAGTTATTGTGGGAAGCTTGTGGAAGGCTACCCGAAACGTTTGACCCAAGTTAAACAATTTAAAGGCAATGCTACCAAATACTAATTGGGTGTATGTAAACTTCTGACCCACTGGGAATGTGATGAAAGAAATAAAAGCTTAAATAAATCATTCTCTCTACCATTATTCTGACATTTCAAATTCTTAAAATAAAGTGGTGATCCTAACTGACCTAAGACAGTGAATTTTTACTAGGATTAAATGTCAGGAATTGTGAAAAACTGAGTTTAAATGTATTTGGCTAAGGTGTATGTAAACTTCCAACTTCAACTGTACACAATCCATGTCTCACGTGTCTCAAGGCTTAACAATCCTTCTTTAACCTGTCTCCTCCCCTTCATCTACACTGATTGAAGTGGATTTAACAAGTGACATAAATAAGGGATCATAGCTTTCACCTCGATTCACTTGGTCAGTCTATGTCATGGACAGAGCCGGTGTTCCTAATGTTTTGTATACTCAGTGTATATGGGGTATATAATACTAGACTATATACTGTATACTATATAGGAAGAGAGATTAGAGAAAATGACATAAAATAGAGAGGGAGAGAACAGAGGGAGCACACACAAACACACACACACACACATACAAACACACACACACACACCACCCACACTCTTTGCCAGGAGAATCAATCACAGCATTCATCCAGGTCCCAGCCTAGTCTGTCCATTCCATCCTAGCCACAGAGGCACAGGCAAAGGTTAACAGATGCGCACAAACGCTCACACGCACACTTGCACACACACAAGCGCACACACCTGTCTTTAAAGGCCATCTCTCTGGCTGCTCTGCGGACCTCCTCAGGGATAGCATCTATCTCAGCTTTGAACAACTGGTGCACCTTGTGACCCTTGTCTAGACTATAGGGTCCCCTTTTACCACCCAGACCAGCCGTGTCTCTGCCCCCTACAGGACAGAGACAGGAGTATTACACACCACAGACAAGCTGTTACTATTACAATCTGACCTAGGGTGATGACCCACCTGTGCCCCTTGCCCATTAGTTGCCCCCTACATGGGGGGTGGTTCTGGGGTCCACCTTGCCGTGTTTTGGGGCCTGCACATCCAGACCACAGTCCCTCTGGACGGTAATCTGAGAGAGCGAGGGAGAGGAGAAACAGAGGAGGGGGGAGAGACAGAGGAGGGGGGAGACAGAGGAGAGGAGAGGAGAGGAGAGACAGAGGAGAGGAGAGACAGAAGGGAGGAGAGACAGAGGAGAGGAGAGGCAGAAGGGAGGAGAGACAGAAGGGAGGAGAGACAGAGGAGAGGAGAGACAGAGGAGAGGAGAGGAGAGGAGAGGAGAGGAGAGGAGAGGAGAGGAGAGGAGAGGAGAGGAGAGGAGAGGAGAGGAGAGGAGAGGAGAGGAGAGGAGAGGAGAGGAGAGGAGAGGAGAGGAGAGGAGAGGAGAGGAGAGGAGAGGAGAGAGACAGAGACGGAGAGGGAGAGGGAGAGGGAGAGGGAGAGATAGAGGGAGAGACAGAGAGGGGGGGGGGGGGGGGGGGTGAGAGTACTCTTGTGCCCGGTTCAAAAACACCCCCTGTCCTAAACCCTTTCTCTGAGTCCTTAGCTGTTGGCAAGTTTTCTGCCAGCGCTCTATTAGTTTGCAGTACACAGCAACAGAGTGTCACCTGTCAGAGCTCTATCAGTATGCAGTACACAGCAACACAGTTTCACTTCTCACAGTATTCTATTTCATTCAGCTAGAGATGGAGAGAATGTGCACTTTATCTCTTCTCTTTCATTGAAGACAGGATAGACAGAATAGGCTCTGTATCTATCGGTGAGAGGAAGAGGGGGAGGTGAGAGGCTGAGAGGGAGAGAGGTCAGATCCCGTTCAGTGACACTTTCTTAGCCAAGATCTCTCTCTCAAACACACACACATTTAAACCCTGTCACAAACTTGTTCGCGCTGCTCACACACTCTCTCTTGTTCACACACTCTCCTCTCTGCCAAGATCACACACACACTCTGGCTGATCCAAGATCACACACACACTCTGGCTGATCCAAGATCACACACAAACATGTAGCTTGTCCATTCCCAGCGTGCCTCTCCAGGGTGTTGTTGGAGAGTTGCATTGCTGTGGCACTCCACCAACGTTCAGTCAAAACTGTTATTGTAGGTTAGCGTTCAGTCAATACTGTTATTGTAGGTTAGCATTGTTTTCGGCGGTGCCGGGTGTAGCACGAAGCTAGCTAGCTAGCCGTTTTTCCAAACAAAGTCAACACAGTAGCCATTGCTAGCTAGCCAACACGACCAGCTAACTGTACTGTAGTAGCTAAATACAATATACTTGTGCTAGCTAGCCAACGTTTAATTATTGCTGCGTTATGAAAGGAACTAGACACGGACACGAATTATCTGTTTAGTGTGTTAACACACTATTGGTAGTTTGTTGTAACCAAGTATTGGTGCTAAACTGTGTGTTATTGGATGCTAGCATGCTAGTTAGCTATGGTGTCATAGTTAGGCATCGTGGGCTGTTGTGGGTAGTTATTGTAGGTTAGCATTGTTTTCGGCGGTGCCGGGTGTAGCACGAAGCTAGCTAGCTAGCCGTTTTTCGAACTGAGTCAACACAGTAGCCATTGTGTGCTGTACTGTGGCAGCTAAATACAATTTATTTGTGCTAGCTAGCCAACGTTTAATTATTGCTGAGTAATGAAAGGACCTAGACACGGACACGAATTATCTGTTTAGTGTGTTAACACACTATTGGTGGTTTGTTGTGACTAAGTGTTGGTGCTAAACTGTGTGTTATTGGATGCTAGCATGCTAGTTAGCTATGGTGTCATAGTTAGCTAGCTGAATAAAGTGGGTTGAGTCTATTCCTTGAAACATTGAACCGCTGTGGTTCACAACAATTCTGATTTCTAAAGGTGGAAGTTGGGAGAGTTTTTGTTCGGGTGGTTCAGTGAAACAATTATAGTTTCTGAGGTGGAAGTTTTGGTGAGGGAGGCCCTGCTCTCTCCTCTCCCAGATGTTTAGTTCATTTCATTCCGATCTCCTCTGCATTATTGTAGCCATTTGCTACAGCCTGTCAACTATGCCTCTGCCTATCCCTGTTCTCTCCTCTCTGCACAGGCTACACAAACGCCTCACACCGCGTGGCTGCTGCCTCTCTAACCTGGTGGTCCCTGCACGCACCCCACACCTGGAGTTCCAGGTCTCAGGCAGCCTCTGGAACTGCCGTTCTGCTGCCAACAAAGCTGACTTCATCCCAGCCTATGCTAACCTCCAGTCCCTCGACTTCCTGGCGCTGACGGAAACATGCATTACCACTGAAAACACTGCTACTCCTACTGCTCTCTCCTCGTCTGACCATGTGTTCTCGCATACCCCGAGAGCATCTGGTCAGAGGGGTGGTGGCACAGGAATCCTCATCTCTCCCAAGTGGACATTCTCAATTTTTCCCCTAACCCATCTGTCTATCTCCTCATTTGAATTCCATGCTGTCACAGTCACTAGCCCATTTAAGCTTAATATCCTTGTCATCTATCGCCCTCCAGGTTCCCTAGGAGAGTTCATCAATGAGCTTGACGCCTTGATAAGTTCCTTTCCTGAGGATGGCTCACCCCTCACAGTTTTGGGGGATTTCAACCTCCCTACGTCCACATTTGACTCATTTCTCTCTGCCTCCTTCTTTCCACTCCTCTCCTCTTTTGACCTCACCCTCTCACCGTCCCCCCCTACTCACAAGGCAGGCAATACGCTTGACCTCATCTTTACTAGATGCTGCTCTTCTACTAATCTCACTGCAACTCCCCTCCATGTCTCCGACCACTACTTTGTTTCCTTTTCTCTCTCGCTCTCCTCCAACACTACTCACTCTGCCCTTACACAGATGGTAATGCGCCGCCGCAACCTTCGCTCTCTCTCTCCCACTACTCTCTCCTCTTCCATCCTATCATCTCTTCCCTCTGCTCAATCCTTCTCCCTCCAATCTCCTGATTCTGCCTCCTCAACCCTCCTCTCCTCCCTTTCTGCATCCTTTGACTCTCTGTGTCCCCTATCCTCCCGGCCGGCTCGGTCCTCCCCTCCAGCTCCGTGGCTTGATGACTCATTGTGAGCTCACAGAACAGAGCTCCGGGCAGCGGAGCGGAAATGGAAGAAAACTAAACTCCCTGCCGACCTGGCATCTTTTCACTCCCTCCTCTCTACATTTTCTTCATCTGTTTCTGCTGCTAAGGCCACTTTCTACCACTCTAAATTCCAAGCATCTGCCTCTAACCCTAGGAAGCTCTTTGCCACATTTTCCTCCCTGAAAAGAAGGTTGACGACATCCGATCCTCGTTTGTTAAGTCTAATGACACTGCTGGTCCTACTCACACTGCCCTACCCTATGCTTTGACTTCTTTCTCCCCTCTCTCTCCAGATAAAATCCTGCGACTTGTGACTGCAGGCCGCCCAACAACCTGCCCGCTTGACCCCATCCCCTCCTCTCTTCTCCAGACCATCTCCGGTGACCTTCTCCCCTACCTCACCTCGCTGATCAACTCATCCTTGACCGCTGGCCATGTCCCTTCCGTCTTCAAGAGAGCGAGAGTTGCACCCCTTCTCAAAAAACCAACACTCGATCCCACTGATGTCAACAACTACAGACCAGTATCCCTTCTTTCTTTTCTTTCCAAAACTATTGAGCGTGCCGTCTTTAGCCAACTCTCTTGCTATCTCTCTCAGAATGACCTTCTTGATCCAAACCAGTCAGGTTTCAGGACTGGTCATTCAACTGAGACTGCTCTTCTCTGTGTCACGGAGGCTCTCCGCACTGCTAAAGCTAACTCTCTCTCCTCTGCTCTTGTCCTTCTAGACCTGTCTGCTGCCTTTGATACTGTGAACCATCAGATCCTCCTCTCCACCCTCTCCGAGCTGGGCATCTCCGGCGCGGCTCACTCCTGGATTGCGTCCTACCTGACCGGTCGCTCCTACCAAGTGGCGTGGCGAGAAGCTGTCTCCGCACCACGTGCTCTCACCACTGGTGTCCCCCAGGGCTCAGTTCTAGGCCCTCTCCTATTCTCCCTATACACCAAGTCACTTGGCTCTGTCATATCCTCACATGGCCTCTCCTATCATTGCTACGCTGACGATACACAACTAATCTTCTCCTTTCCCCCTTCTGATAACCAGGTGGCGAATCGCATCTCTGCATGTCTGGCAGACATATCAGTATGGATGACGGATCACCACCTCAAGCTGAACCCTGGCAAGACGGAGCTGCTCTTCCTCCCGGGGAAGGACTGCCCGTTCCATGATCTCGCCATCACGGTTGACAACTCCGTTGTGTCCTCCTCCCAGAGTGCGAAGAGCCTTGGCGTGACCCTGGACAACACCCTGTCGTTCTCCGCTAACATCAAGGCGGTGACCCGATCCTGCAGGTTCATGCTCTACAACATTCGGAGAGTACGACCCTGCCTTACACAGGAAGCGGCACAGGTCCTAATCCAGGCACTTGTCATCTCCCGTCTGGATTACTGCAACTCGCTGTTGGCTGGCCTCCCTGCCTGTGCCATTAAACCCCTACAACTCATCCAGAATGCCGCAGCCCGTCTGGTGTTCAACCTTCCCAAGTTCTTTCACGTCACCCCCCTCCTCCGCACACTCCACTGGCTTCCAGTTGAAGCTCGCATCCGTTACAAGACCATGGTGCTTGCCTATGGAGCAGTGAGGGGAACGGCACCTCCGTACCTTCGGGCTCTGATCAGTCCCTACACCCAAACGAGGGCATTGCGTTCATCCACCTCTGGCCTGCTGGCTCCCCTTCCTCTGCGGAAGCATAGTTCCCGCTCAGCCCAGTCAAAACTGTTCGCTGCTCTGGCACCCCAATGGTGGAACAAGCTCCCTCACGACGCCAGGACAGCGGAGTCACTCACCACCTTCCGGAGACATTTGAAACCCCACCTCTTTAAGGAATACCTGGGATAGGATAAAGTAATCCTTCTACCCCCCCCCCCCCAAAAAAAAAAAAAAAAGAAAAAGTGTAAAGTGGTTTTCCCACTGGCTATAGGGTGAATGCACCAATTTGTAAGTCGCTCTGGATAAGAGCGTCTGCTAAATGATGTAAATGTGCCCTTGAGCAAGGCACTTAACCCTAATTGCTCCTGTAAGTCGCTCTGGATAAGAGCGTCTGCTAAATGACTAAAATGTAAATGTAAATGTAAAACAAATCATTGTAGAAAGAGTATGTGGCCTTTTCTGTAGCCTACAGGCTGGAGATAGACTGTATGACAATGTAATGACACGGACACTTTTTACATCATGCAGGTTTCTCTGATCAAATAGTCTAACCTAAATGGGTTCAATCAAATAAAAAATGTGCTGTCATGTTAACAAAGAACATATCCTAAAAACAGGACAGCTCAAAGTAAAACGGACAATATGGAATGGACAA
This sequence comes from Coregonus lavaretus, assembly GCF_964263955.1. Lineage (NCBI taxonomy): Eukaryota > Metazoa > Chordata > Actinopteri > Salmoniformes > Salmonidae > Coregonus > Coregonus lavaretus. The sequence goes on along the minus strand of NW_028162681.1, from coordinate 54,361 downwards.
TCACAACTGTTGTCCAGGAGTTTCACCCCATTGTCATGTTCAGTGGTTTCCGTCCATTTTTGACAAGCTGATCATAGCGGGAATAAAAACATACTTCTGCATTTCCCACTATGTAAACACATTGCAAATAGGTTCACGATAACTCCTGATAAAATTGGACAGCTGATATTCAGAGCCTAAATAGACAAATTCATTAGTCACAGGAACCAGGACTAGTAAAGCCAATGCAACTGCCTGTTTTACAAACGGTGGGCCTCTACCACATGGATGGGCATTCAGAAATATTCCATTGGGGGCCGAGATGGTAGGCTACATCCCAGTAAGCACAAGTCGATGTCTTTTGGACGTCTTTTATTGGTACTGTCCGGACCGGACGTCTTTTATTGGTACTGTCCGGTCCGGACGTCTTACAAATGGTAGGCTTACCATATAGATGGGCGCTCATCAAATTCAATTTCAGGCAACACTCTAGGCTACACCTTAGTAAGCCGACGCCATTTGGATGTATTTTTTTGGTGCAGTCTGGACCAGCCTTGATTTCCACATCCACGGACATTGTTTTTTGGTCCGGTCCGGACCAATTCTGAACCAACCATAGACCTCTATTAATGACTTATTTTCAACTTTCGTTCAGAACCAAAAATGAGACTGATTTCATCCGGAAAATACATATTTTCAACGTGCACCTATACACACACACACACACACACACACACACACACACACACACACACACACACACACACACACACACACACACACACACACACACACACACACACACACACACACACACACACACACACATACACACACACACACACATACACACACACACACACACACACACACACACACACACTACCCTATACACACTAACTCTATCAGGGCTGTCTGTCCTATTCTACTTGGCTCCAGAGCCCTCATGTTCATCATGTGTCTCTTTGTCCTGACATAGGAAGTTTGAGCCATCAGGGCCCCAGTTTCTATGTCATTTTCTGATGACCTATGTGATGGCCTAAACCAATAAAAAGCAAGCAGTGGCAAAGGGGATGGGAAAAAAAACGTATTTGATAAGAAGAAACCTTGAGAGGAACTAGACTCTGAGGTGTGACCCAGGTGCAGTGCAGGAGATACAGTAGGCAGTAGGCAGAGATGGTGAAACAAGGATCTTTACTGGTGGTTCAGAAGCCAGAATACAAAATAACGGACTTATCACGATAAAAGAAAGTCTCTACAGAGGGAACTAGACTGCAGAAGGGGACATCCATAGAAATAGAATGATATAGAATTATAAATTAGAGGCATGTCTATGGGGACACCATCCAGGTGAGAATATACTGTAGACTGGGAGTGATCATTGCCGGTAAGAGGTGAAAGGTCCATTCTGATGCATCAGCACCTTTAAAGGGAGAATGACTGACTGTGACACCATTCTGGCACATCAGTGTCAGTACACATGTCCCAGCGTGACTCCATTTTGGGTCACCAGTGTCAGTACACATGTCCCAGCGTGACTCCATTTTGGGTCACCAGTGTCAGTACACATGTCCCAGCGTGACTCCATTTTGGGTCACCAGTGTCAGTAAAGCAGTGCCATGGATGACTACATACAGTAAATAATCAGTACCAGTAAAAAGGGGAACTGATGCTGCATGCTTCTCCATTTTGGGTTGTGTGTGCCTGTAGAGGCTGACACACGTCTCCACTCCGGCTAACAGCTGCTGCGAGTAAAGGGTGACTCAGCAGGGTGCTGGGCCGCATCTGCATTGTGTGTGTGTGTGTGGTCACTTCCCCTCACTCCCACTGCTCACATTACCCCTTGGCCCAGCGGAAGAGAGAGAGAGAGCCCCAGAGAGCCTCACAGGGGGTACCTGCCAAAGATACTTGTGACCTATCTGGACCTGCTATCAAATCATCTCTTTACCTACATGACAGATTCAAACTGCAGTGCCAGCACAAGCTGGGAAACATTGAAGACATGAAGATATCGGTAGCATGTACCAGAGTTTGATCTAAATCAATCAAATTGTATTGGTCACATACACGTGTTTAGCAGATGTTATTGCAGGTATAGCGAAATGCTTGTGCTTCTAGCTCTGACAGTGCAGTAATATCTAACAAGTAATATCTATTCCCCCTCAGGAGACTGAAAAGATTTGGCATGGGTCCTCAGATCCTCAAAAAATTCTACAGCTGCACCATCGAGAGCATCCTGACTGGTTGCATCACCGCCTGGTATGGCAACTGCTTGGCCTCCGACCGCAAGGCACTACAGAGGGTAGTGCGTACGGCCCAGTACATCACTGGGGCCAAGCTTCCTGCCATCCAGGACCTCTATACCAGGCGGTGTCAGAGGAAAGCCCTCAAAATTGTCAAAGACTCCAGCCACCCTAGTCATAGACTGTTCTCTCTGCTACCGCACGGCAAGCGGTACCGGAGTGCCAAGTCTAGGTCCAAAAGACTTCTCAACAGCTTCTACCCCCAAGCCATAAGACTCCTGAACAGCTATTCATGGCTACCCGGACTATTTGCACTGCCCCCCCACCCCATCCTTTTACGCTGCTGCTACTCTGTTAATTATTTATGCATAGTCACTTTAACTCTGCCCACATGTACATATTACTTCAACTACCTCAACTAGCCGGTGCCCCCGCACATTGACTCTGCACCGGTACCCCCCTGTATATATAGCCTCCCTACTGTTATTTTATTTTACTACTGCTCTTTTTTTCTCAACAGTTTTTTTGTTGTTGTTTTATTTTTTACATTTTTTGTTAAAAATAAATGCACTGTTGGTTAAGGGCTGTAAGTAAGCATTTCACTGTAATGTCTGCACCTGTTGTATTCGGCGCATGTGGCCAATAAAATTTGATTTTACCCTCTGTAGTGCCTTGCAGTCGGAGGCCAAGCAGTTGCCATACCAGGCGGTGATGCAACCAGTCAGGATGCTCTCGATGGTGCAGCTGTATAATTTTTTGAGGATCTGAGGACCCATGCCAAATCTTTTCAGTCTCCTGAGGGGGAATAGGCTTTGTCGTGCCCTCTTCACGACTGTCTTGGTGTGTTTGGACCATGATAGTTCGTTGGTGATGTGGACACCAAGGAACTTGAAGCTCTCAACCTGTTCCACTACAGCCCCGTTGATGAGAATGGGGGCGTGCTCAGTCCTCTTTTTTTTCCTGTAGTCCACAATCATCTCCTTTGTCTTGGTCACGTTGGGGGAGAGGTTGTTGTCCTGGCACCACACGGCCAGGTCTCTGACCTCCTCCCTATAGGCTGTCTCATCTTTGTCGGTGATCAGGCCTACCACTGTTGTGTCGTCGGCAAACTTAATGATGGTGTTGGAGTCGTGCCTGGCCATGCAGTCATGGGTGAACAGGGAGTACAGGAGGGGACTGAGCACGCACCCCTGAGGGGCCCCCGTGTTGAGGATCAGTGTGGCAGATGTGTTGTTACCTACCCTTACCACCTGGGGGCGGCCCGTCAGGAAGTCCAGGATCCAGTTGCAGAGGGAGGTGTTTAGTCCCAGGATCCTTAGCTTAGTGATGAGCTTTGAGGGCACTATGGTGTTGAATGCTGAGCTGTAGTCAATGAATAGCATTCTCACGTAGGTGTTCCTCTTGTCCAGGTGGGAAAGTCCAGTGTGGAGTGCAATAGATATTGCATCATCTGTGGATCTTTTGGGGCGGTATGCAAATTGGAGTGGGTCTATGGTTTCTGGGATAATGCTGTTGATGTGAGCCATGACCAGCCTTTCAAAGCACTTCATGGCTACAGACGTCAGTGCTACGGGTCGGTAGTCATTTAGGCAGGATATCTTAGAGTCCTTGGGCACGGGGACTATGGTGGTCTGCTTGAAACATGTTGGTATTACAGACTCAGTCAGGGACATGTTGAAAATGTCAGTGAAGACACTTGCCAGTTGGTCAGCACATGCTCGGAGTACACGTCCTGGTAATCCGTCTGGCCCTGCGGCCTTGTGAATGTTGACCTGCTTAAAAGTCTTACTCACATCGGCTACGGAGAGCGTGATCACATGGTCATCCGGAACAGCTGGTGCTCTCATACATGCTTCAGTGTTGCTTGCCTCGAAGCGAGCATAGAAGTGGTTTAGCTCGTCTGGTAGGCTTGTGTCACTGGGCAGCTCGCGGCTGTGCTTCCCTTTGTAGTCTGTAATAGTTTTCAAGCCCTGCCACATCCGACGAGCGTCAGAGCCAGTGTAGTACGATTCAATCTTAGTCCTGTATTGACTCTTTGCCTGTTTGATGGGTCATCGGAGGGCATAGCGGGATTTCTTATAAGCGTCCGGGTTAGAGTCCCGCTCCTTGAAAGCAACAGCTCTACCCTTTAGCTCAGTGCGGATGTTTCCTGTAATCCATGGCTTCTGGTTGGGGTATGTACGTACGGTCACTGTGGGGACGACATCATCGATGCACTTATTGATGAAGCCAGTGACTGATGTGGTGTACTCCTCAATGCTATCTGAAGAATCCCGGAACATGTTCCAGTCTGTGCTAGCAAAACAGTCCTGTAGCTTAGCATCTGCGTCATCTGACCACATTTTTTATTAACCGAGTCACTGGTGCTTCCTGCTTTAGTTTTTGCTTATAAGCAGTAATCAGGAGGATAGAGTTATGGTCAGATTTGCCAAATGGAGGGCGAGGGAGAGCTTTGTATGCGTCTCTGTGTGTGGAGTAAAGGTGGTCTAGAGTTTTTTTTCCTCTGGTTGCACATTGAACATGCTGGTAGAAATTAGGTAGAACGGATTTAAGTTTCCCTGCATTAAAGTCCCCGGCCACTAGGAGCGCTGCATCTGGATGAGCGTTTTCCTGTTGATTTATGGCCTTATACAGCTCATTCAGTGCAATCTTAATGCCAGCATTGGTTTGTGGTGGTAAATAGACAGCTATGAAAAATATAGATGAAAACTCTCTTGGTAAATAGTGTGGTCTACAGCTTATCATAAGATACTCTACCTCAGGCGAGCAAAACCTCGAGACTTCCTTAGTATTTGATTTTGTGCACCAGCTGTTGTTTACAAATATACACAGACCGCCACCCCTTGTCTTACCGGAGTCAGCCATTCTATCCTGCCGATGTAGCGTATAGCCCGCTAGCTGTATGTTATCCATGTCGTCGTTCAGCCACGACTCGGTGAAACATAAGATATTACAGTTTTTAATGTCCCGTTGGTAGGATAACCGTAATCTTAGGTCATCCAATTTGTTCTCCAATGATTGAAGATTGGCTAATAGGATTGATGGGAGCGGCAGTTTACTCGCTCGCCGTCGGATCCTTACAAGGCACCCCGACCTACGTCCACGATATCTCCGTCTCTTCCTTATGCGAATGACAGGGATTTGGGCCTTGTCGGGTGTCTGTATGATATCCTTCGCGGCCGCCTCGTTGAAGAAAAAATCTTCGTCAAATACGAGGTGAGTAATCGCTGTCCTGATATCCAGAAGCTCTTTTTGGTTATAAGAGACGATGGCAGAAACATTATGTATAAAATAAATTACAAATAACGCGGAAAAACACACATAATAGTACAATTGGTTAGAGGGCTGTAAAACGGCAGCCATCTTCTCCGGCGCTGTTGTGACAGTATGTATCTATGCAAGATATGTAAATATGTATCTAGCGGTAGCTAGACTGACTAGTCTGACCCCAGACCACACATGTACCGTAGGGTTTGTTTCAAATGTACGCCTTAATCTCTGTACCTCCCTGTAAATTATAGGGTGGCAGGTAGCCTAACGGTTAGAGTGTTGGGCCAGTAACCGAAAGGTCACTGGTTTGAATCCTCTAGCCGACAAGGTGGAAATGTGTCATTGTGCCCACGAGTAAGATACTTAACCCTAATTTGCTCCAAGGGAGCTGTACTGTTATGGCTGACCCTATAAAACAACACAATTCACTGCACCTATCCAGTGTATGTAACATATATACAGTTCTACTCTTTTTAGCGATTGTCTGGTGTTACTGTACTCGTTTACACTGAGTGTACAAAACATTAGGAACACCTGCTCTTTCCATGACATAGACTGACCAGGTGAAACTATGATCCCTTATTGATGTCACTTGTTAAATCCACTTCAATCAGTGTAGATGAAGGGCAGGAGATGGGTTAAAGAAGGATTTTGAAACCTTGAGACAATGGAGACATGGATTGTGTATGTGTACCATTCAGGCGCACCGGTGTGAGTGTTTCAAGAACTGTAACACTGCTGGGTTTTCACGCTCAACAGTTTCCTGTGTGTATCAAGAATGGTCCACCACCCAAAGGACAACCAGCTAACTTGACACAACTGTGGGAAGAATTGGAGTCAACATGGGCCAGCATCCCTGTGAAAAGCTTTCGACACCTTGTAGAGTCCATGACCCGGACTGAAACAAGGATCTTTACTGGTGGTCCCGAAGCTAGAATACAAAATAACGGATTTATCACGATAAAAGAAAGGTGGCGCAAATAAGCCTCCAAAAAAACAGCTAACAGACAAAATACGAAATACTACCTAAGACAGAAACAAATAATGAAACATGGAGAACACTTCTCAAGTACCTGTCCATAGGTCTCCGATCAGACACTGAGTAGTACTGCTGGACATAGAGAAACTAGCAGAGAAAACTGAGCAAGGGAACACAGGGAAGTGAGGGCATACAGTGGGGAGAACAAGTATTTGATACACTGCCGATTTTGCAGGTTTTCCTACTTACAAAGCATGTAGAGGTCTGTAATTTTTATCATAGGTACACTTCAACTGTGAGAGAAACAAAAATCCAGAAAATCACATTGTGTGATTTTTAATTAATTAATTTGCATTTTATTGCATAACATAAGTATTTGATACATCAGAAAAGCAGAACTTAATATTTGGTACAAAAACTTTGTTTGCAATTACAGAGATCATACGTTTCCTGTAGGTCTTGACCAGGTTTGCACACACTGCAGCAGGGATTTTGGCCCACTCCTCCATACAGACCTTCTCCAGATCCTTCAGGTTTCGGGGCTGTCGCTGGGCAATACAGACTTTCAGCTCCCTCCAAAGATGTTCTATTGGGTTCAGGTCTGGAGACTGGATAGGCCACTCCAGGACCTTGAGATGCTTCTTACGGAGCCACTCCTTAGTTGCCCTGGCTGTGTGTTTCGGGTCGTTGTCATGCTGGAAGACCTAGCCACGACCCATCTTCAATGCTCTTACTGAGGGAAGGAGGTTGTTGGCCAAGATCTCGCGATACATGGCCCCATCCATCCTCCCCTCAATACGGTGCAGTCGTCCTGTCCCCTTTGCAGAAAAGCATCCCCAAAGAATGATGTTTCCACCTCCATACTTTACGGTTGTGATGGTGTTCTTGGGGTTGTACTCATCCTTCTTCTTCCTCCAAACCCGGCGAGTGGAGTTTAGACCAAAAAGCTCAATTTTTGTCTCATCAGACCACATGACCTTCTCCCATTCCTCCTCTGGATCATCTAGATGGTCATTGGCAAACTTCAGACGGGCCTGGACATGCGCTGGCTTGAGCAGGGGGACCTTGCGTGCGCTGCAGGATTTTAATCCATGACGGCGTAGTGTGTTACTAATGGTTTTCTTTGAGATTGTGGTCCCAGCTCTCTTCAGGTCATTGGCCAGGTCCTGCCGTGTAGTTCTGGGCTGATCCCTCACCTTCCTCATGATCATTGATGCCCCACGAGGTGAGATCTTGCATGGAGCCCCAGACCGAGGGTGATTGACAGTCATCTTGAACTTCTTCCATTTTCTAATAATTGCGCCAACAGTTGTTGCCTTCTCACCAAGCTGCTTGCCTATTCTCCTGTAGCCCATCCCAGCCTTGTGCAGGTCTACAATTTTATCCCTGATGTCCTTACACAGCTCTCTGGTCTTGGCCATTGTAGAGAGATTGGAGTCTGTTTGATTGAGTGTGTGGGCAGGTGTCTTTCATACAGGTAACGAGTTCAAACAGGTGCAGCTAATACAGGTAATGAGTGGAGAACAGGAGGGCTTCTTAAAGAAAGAAAAGAAAATATATAAAAGAAAGAAAGAAAAACTAACAGGTCTGTGAGGTTGGTAGGTGATCAAATACGTATGTCATGCAATAAAATGCTAATTAATTACTTAAAAATCATACAATGTGATTTTCTGGATTTTTGTCTCTCACAGTTGAAGTGTACCTATGATAAAAATTACAGACCTCTACATGCTTTGTAAGTAGGAAAACCTGCAAAATCGGCAGTGTATCAAATACTTGTTCTCCCCACTGTAAATACACAGGTGAACAGATAGACCCAGGTGACACCAATAGGATTATGATTAGTCCAGACTGTGGGTAAGGAGGTGCCTAAAGGTTGTCGGAGGATGACACCTAGTGGGTCGCTCCGGAACTGCGACCCCCTCCTGTAACAGGTGCAGCTCAAAATTAGGAAGGTGTTCCTAATGTTTGGTACACTCAGTGTATATATTATCTAATTCCTTACTACTTATGATAGTACAACTACAAACAATCATAAAATAAAATATGTACTGCATCACCGCCTGGTATGGCAACTGCTCGGCCTCCGACCGCAAGGCACTACATAGGGTAGTGTGTACGGCCCAGTACATCACTGGGGCCAAGCTTCCTGCCATCCAGGACCTCTATACCAGGCAGTGTCAGAGGAAGGCCCTAAACATGGTCAAAGACTCCAGCCACCCTAGTCATAGACTGTTCTCTCTGCTACCGCACGGCAAGCGGTACCGGAGCGCCAAGTCTAGGTCCAAAAGGCTTCTCAACAGATTCTACCCCCAATCCATAAGACTCCTGAACAGCTAATCATGGCTACCCGGACTATTTGCACTGCCCCCCCACCCCCAACCCATCCCCCTCTTTTACGCTGCTGCTACTCTGTTTATTATTTATGCATAGTCACTTTAACTCTACCCATATGTACATTTTACCTCAATTACCTCGACTAGCCGGTGCCCCCACACATTGACTCTGTACCGGTACCCGCTGTATATAGCCTCCCTACTGTTATTTTATTTTACTACTGCTCTTCAGTTATTTGCTTTAATTTTTTTACTTAACACTTTTTTTTTTATATTACTTTTTCTTTAAAAAACTGCATTGTTGGTTAATCGCTTGTAAGTAAGCATTTCACTGTAATGTCTACACCTGCTGTATTCTGCGCATGTGGCAAATACAATTTGATTTGATTTGATTTACTGAGATATCGGTAGCACTTTCCAGCTCAGCATAAAAATAGTAATAACATTGTAACAAAGTGGAAACGAGTTAGTTATCAGACCTATTTCTATTGAGCTACTGTTTCTCTCTCAAACACAGCCCTTGTTGCTCAGCCTAGTCTAATAGTCTCCTACTGAATGTAAAGCGTCGCTGCACAGCTATTTTCAGGTCTCTCCAGAGTTGTTCGATCGGATTCAAGTCTGAGCTCTGGCTGGGCCAATCAAGGACATTCAGAGACTTGTCCGGAAGCCACTCCTGCATTGTCTTGACTGTGTGCTTAGGGTTATTGTCCTGTTGGAAGGTGAACCTTCGACCCAGTCTGATGTCCTGAGCGCTCTGGAGCAGGTTTTCATCAAGGATCTCTCTGTACTTTGCTCTGTTCATCTTTGCCTCCATCCTGACTAGTCTCCCTGTCCCTGCCGCTGAAAAACACCCCCACAGCATGATGTTGCCACCACCATGCTTCACCGTAGGGATGCTGCCAGGTTTCCTCCAGATGTGACTCATGGCATTCAGGCCAAAGAGTTCAATCTTGGTTTCATCAGACCAGAGAATCTTGTTTCTCATGGTCTGAGAGTCTTTAGGTGCCTTTTGGCAAATTCCAAGCGGGCTGTCATGTGCCTTTTACTGAGGAGTGGCTTCCATCTGGCCACTCTACCATAAAGGCCTGATTGGTAGAGTGCTGCAGAGATGGTTGTCCTTCTGGAAGGTTCTCCCATCTCCACAGAGGAACTCTAGAGCTCAGTCAGAGTGACCATCGGATTCTTGGTCACCTCCCTGAACAAGGCCCTTCTCCCCTGATTGCTCAGTTTGCCCTGATGGCCAGCTCTAGGAAGAGTCTTGGTGGTTCCAAACTTCTTCCATTTAAGAATGATGGAGGCCACTTTGTTCTTGGGGATCTTCAATGCTGCAGACATTTTTTGGTACTGTTCCCCAGATCTGTGCCTCGACACAATCCTGTCTCTGAGCTTTACGGACAATTCCTTCAACCTCATGGCTTGGTTTTTGCTCTGACATGCATTGTCAACTATGGGACCTTTCATAGACAAGTGTGTGCCTTTCCAAAGCATGTCCAATCAACTAAATGTACCACAGGTTGACTCCAATCAAGTTGTAGAAACATCTCAAGGATAATCAATGGAAACAGGAAGCACCTGAGCTCAATTTCAAGTCTCATAGCAAAGGGTTTGAATACTTATGTAAACAAGGTATTTCTGGCAAAAAATGTATACAAACCTGTTATGGGGTATTGTGTGTAGATTGATGAGGACATGTTTTTATTTAATCTATTTTAGAATAAGGCTGTAACGTAACAAAATGTGGAAAAAGTGAAAGGGTCTGAATACTTTCCGAAGGCACTGTACATATCCCATCCTTTTTCTCTATAAATATTAACAGTAAACATTACACTCAAAAGCTCCAAAAGAATAAAGACATTTCAAATGTCATATTATGTATATATACAGTGTTGTAACAATGTGCAAATAGTTAAAGTACAAATGAGAAAATAAATAAACATAAATATGGTTTGCATTTACAATGGTGTTTGTTCTTCACTGGTTGCCCTTTTCTTGTGGCAACAGGTCACAAATCTTGCTGCTGTGATGGCACACTGTGGTACTTCACCCAGTAGATAAGGGAGTTTATCCAAATTGGGTTTGTTTTCTAATTAATTGTGGATCTGTGTAATCTGAGGGAAATATGTGTCTCTAATATGGTAATATATTTGGCAGGAGGTTAGGAAGTGCAGCTCAGTTTCCACCTCATTTTGTGGGCAGTGTGCACATAGCCTGTCTTCTCTTGAGAGCCAGGTCTGCCTACGGCAGCCTTTCTCAATAGCAAGGCTATGCTCACTGAGTCTGTACATAGTCAAAGCTTTCCTTAAGTTTGGGTCAGTCACAGTGGTCAGGTATTCTGCCACTGTGTACTCTCTGTTTAGAGCCAAATAGCATTCTAGTTTGCTCTGTTGTTTTGTTAATTCTTTCTAATGTGTCAAGTAATTCTCTTTTTGTTTTCTCATGATTTGGTTGGGTCTAATTGTGTTGCTGTCCTGGGGCTCTTTGGGGTCTGTTTGTGTTTGTGAACAGAGCCCCAGGACCAGCTTACTTAGGGGACTCTTCTCCAAGATCATCTCTCAGTAGGTGATGGCTTTTCTATGGAAGTTTTGGGAATCGTTTCCTTTTAAGTGGTTATAGGATTTAACAGCTCTTTTCCGGATTTTGATAATTAACGAGTATCGGCCTGATTCTGCTCTGCATGCATGATTTGGTGTTTTTCGTTGTACACTGAGGATATTTTTGCAGAATTCTGCATGCAGAGTCTCAATTTGGTGTTTGTCCCATTTTGTGAATTCTTGGTTGGTGAGTGGACCCCAGACCTCACAACCATAAAGGGCAATGGGTTCTATAACTGATTCAAGTATTTTTTGCCAGTTCCTAATTCGTACAGTGGGGGAAAAAAGTATTTAGTCAGCCACCAATTGTGCAAGTTCTACCACTAAAAAAGATGAGAGAGGCCTGTAATTTTGATCATAGGTACACGTCAACTATGACAGACAAATTGAGGAAAAAAAATCCAGAAAATCACATTGTAGGACTTTTAATGAATTTATTTGCAAATTATGGTGGAAAATAAGTATTTGGTCACCTACAAACAAGCAAGATTTCTGGCTCTCACAGACCTGTAACTTCTTCTTTAAGAGGCTCCTCTGTCCTCCACTCGTTACCTGTATTAATGGCACCTGTTTGAACTTGTTATCAGTATAAAAGACACCTGTCCACAACCTCAAACAGTCACACTCCAAACTCCACTATGGCCAAGACCAAAGAGCTGTCAAAGGACACCAGAAACAAAATTGTAGACCTGCACCAGGCTGGGAAGACTGAATCTGCAATAGGTAAGCAGCTTGGTTTGAAGAAATCAACTGTGGGAGCAATTATTAGGAAATGGAAGACATACAAGACCACTGATAATCTCCCTCGATCTGTGGCTCCACGCAAGATCTCACCCCGTGGGGTCAAAATGATCACAAGAACAGTGAGCAAAAATCCCAGAACCACACGGGGGGACCTAGTGAATGACCTGCAGAGAGCTGGGACCAAAGTAACAAAGCCTACCATCAGTAACACACTACGCCGCCAGGGACTCAAATCCTGCAGTGCCAGACGTGTCCCCCTGCTTAAGCCAGTACATAATTCCAGGCCCGTCTGAAGTTTGCTAGAGTGCATTTGGATGATCCAGAAGAGGATTGGGAGAATGTCATATGGTCAGATGAAACCAAAATAGAACTTTTTGGTAAAAACTAAACTCGTTCTGTTTGGAGGACAAAGAATGCTGAGTTGCATCCAAAGAACACCATACCTACTGTGAAGCATGGGGGTGGAAACATCATGCTTTGGGGCTGTTTTTCTGCAAAGGGACCAGGACGACTGATCCGTGTAAAGGAAAGAATGAATGGGGCCATGTATCGTGAGATTTTGAGTGAAAACCTCCTTCCATCAGCAAGGGCATTGAAGATGAAACGTGGCTGGGTCTTTCAGCATGACAATGATCCCAAATACACCGCCCGGGCAACGAAGGAGTGGCTTCGTAAGAAGCATTTCAAGGTCCTGGAGTGGCCTAGCCAGTCTCCAGATCTCAACCCCATAGAAAATCTTTGGAGGGAGTTGAAAGTCCGTGTTGCCCAGCGACAGCCCCAAAACATCACTGCTCTAGAGAAGATCTGCATGGAGGAATGGGCCAAAATACCAGCAACAGTGTGTGAAAACCTTGTGAAGACTTACAGAAAACGTTTGACCTGTGTCATTGCCAACAAAGGGTATATAACAAAGTATTGAGAAACTTTGTCATTGACCAAATACTTATTTTCCACCATAATTTGCAAATAAATTCATTACAAATCCTACAATGTGATTTTCTGGAAAAAAAATTCTCATTTTGTCTGTCATAGTAGACGTGTACCTATGATGAAAATTACAGGCCTCTCTCATCTTTTTAAGTGGGAGAACTTGCACAATTGGTGGCTGACTAAATACTTTTTTTCCCCACTGTATGTTGAATTTTATGTTCCTTTTGATGGCATAGAAGGCCCTTCTTGACTTGTCTCTCAAATCGTTCACAGCTTTGTGGAAGTTACCTGTGGCGCTGATGTTTAGGCCGAGGTATGTATCATGTTTTTTGTGCTCTAGGGCAACGGTGTCTAGATGGAATTTGTATTTGTGGTCCTGGCCTTTATTTTGGTTTGTTTGTTTGTCAATTAGGGTGTGCAGGGTGAATACGTGTTCTGTCGTAAAGTAATTTGGGTAAAAAGCCAATTTGACATTTGCTCAGTACATTGTTTTCACTGAGGAAATGAAGTAGTCTGCTGTTAATGATAATGCAGAGGATTTTCCCAAGGTTGCTGTTGACGCATATCCCACGGTAGTTATTGGGGTCAAATTTGTCTCCACTTTTGTGGATTGGGGTGATCAGTCCTTGGTTCCAAATATTGGGGAAGATGCCAGAGCTAAGGATGATGTTAAAGAGTTTAAGTATAGCCAATTGGAATTTATCAAACAGGGAGAGTTAGTGTGTGTTACAGTGTTTGCAGAGAGAGCGTAGGCAGAGTGTGTTCTTGAAGGGCCATGCTGTGTGTGCTCCGGATGGCCCTCAAAGAAGACCCCTAGATGGAGGAATCCAGCCTGAGAGAGAGGGGCTCTCACATCTGAGGGGCCCTGTGTGTGTGTGTGTGTGTGTGTGTGTGTGTGTGTGTGTGTGTGTGTGTGTGTGTGTGTGTGTGTGTGTGTGTGTGTGTGTGTGTGTGTGTGTGTGTGTGTGTGTGTGTGCGTGCGTGTGTGTGTGTGTGTGTTTGTGTGTGCACACCTGTGACCTGAGAGAAGCTTTGCATACTTATTTTGAGTGAGTTGAAGGCTTAGTGCTTTTGAAGCAGACACATCACTCAAAGGCACATATTGCATTATCAAACATAAGTCTGGATTAGTGCTCTTCATTCCTGGTCCTGGAGGTCCCGGTTCTTTAATAATCAGGTGTGATGTCCCAGTCCTTTATTAATCAGCTGTGAGGTCCCAGTCCTTTATTAATCAGGTATGAGGTCCCAGTCCTTTATTAATCAGGTGTGAGGTCCCAGTCTTTTATTAATCAGCTGTGAGGTCCCAGTCCTTTATTAATCAGCTGTGAGATCCCAGTCCTTTATTAATCAGGTGTGAGGTCCCAGTCCTTTATTAATCAGGTGTGAGGTCCCAGTCCTTTATTAATCAGGTGTGAGGTTCCAGTCCTTTATTAATCAGGAGTGAGTTTCCAGTTGTTCATTAATCAGGTGTTTGACTGTACATACACTCCAGCCTTCAAGGCCATATGACGGATTTTGCACTTTTGGGACTATCCCATTGGTTACATTATACTAAAATAATTTGACTTGTCTTCGACCAAAGTCTGTGACATTACTAGGTCATACACACCACACAGAAGTGAGTATTTTAGTATTTTATTAGGATCCCCAATGGGGACCGTGAAGAGACACAGCCTATTGCTAGTTACCCATTCTAAAACTGACTGGAGCTCTATGTTTAGGGTGTCAGTTATTTGTTTTATTGTCGTAGCTGATGTTTATACGGTTGAGTCGTCAGCGTACATAGACATACCGAATTTGCATTGGAGAGGCTTCCATTAAAGAAAACCCTCTGTGTTCTATTATATACAGTTGAAGTCGGAAGTTTACATACACCTTAGCCAAATAAATTTAAATTCAGTTTTTCACAATTCCTGACATTTAATCCTAGTAAAAATCCCCTGTCTTAGGTCAGTTAGGATCACCACTTTATTTTAAGAATGTGAAATGTCAGAATAATAGTAGAGAGAATGATTTATTTCAGCTTTTATTTATTTCATCACATTCCCAGTGGGTCAGAAGTTTACAGTGGGGAAAAAAAGTATTTAGTCAGCCACCAATTGTGCAAGTTCTCCCACTTAAAAAGATGAGAGAGGCCTGTAATTTTCATCATAGGTACACGTCTACTATGACAGACAAAATGAGGAAAAAAAATCCAGAAAATCACATTGTAGGATTTTTTATGAATTTATTTGCAAATTATGGTGGAAAATAAGTATTTGGTCAATAACAAAAGTTTCTCAATACTTTGTTATATACCCTTTGTTGGCAATGACACAGGTCAAACGTTTTCTGTAAGTCTTCACAAGGTTTTCACACACTGTTGCTGGTATTTTGGCCCATTCCTCCATGCAGATCTCCTCTAGAGCAGTGATGTTTTGGGGCTGTCGCTGGGCAACACGGACTTTCAACTCCCTCCAAAGATTTTCTATGGGGTTGAGATCTGGAGACTGGCTAAGCCACTCCAGGACCTTGAAATGCTTCTTACGAAGCCACTCCTTCGTTGCCCGGGCGGTGTGTTTGGGATCATTGTCATGCTGAAAGACCCAGCCACGTTTCATCTTCAATGCCCTTGCTGATGGAAGGAGGTTTTCACTCAAAATCTCACAATACATGGCCCCATTCATTCTTTCCTTTACACGGATCAGTCGTCCTGGTCCCTTTGCAGAAAAACAGCCCCAAAGCATGTTGTTTCCACCCCCATGCTTCACAGTAGGTATGGTGTTCTTTGGATGCAACTCAGCATTCTTTGTCCTCCAAACAAGACGAGTTGAGTTTTTACCAAAAAGTTATATTTTGACCATATGACATTCTCCCAATCCTCTTCTGGATCATCCAAATGCACTCTAGCAAACTTCAGACGGGCCTGGACATGTACTGGCTTAAGCAGGGGGACACATCTGGCAATGCAGGATTTGAGTCCCTGGCGGCGTAGTGTGTTACTGATGGTAGGCTTTGTTACTTTGGTCCCAGCTCTCTGCAGGTCATTCACTAGGTCCCCCCGTGTGGTTCTGGGATTTTTGCTCACCGTTCTTGTGATCATTTTGACCCCACGGGGTGAGATCTTGCGTGGAGCCCCAGATCGAGGGAGATTATCAGTGGTCTTGTATGTCTTCCATTTCCTAATTATTGCTCCCACAGTTGATTTCTTCAAACCAAGCTGCTTACCTATTGCAGATTCAGTCTTCCCAGCCTGGTGCAGGTCTACAATTTTGTTTCTGGTGTCCTTTGACAGCTCTTTGGTCTTGGCCGTAGTGGAGTTTGGAGTGTGACTGTTTGAGGTTGTGGACAGGTGTCTTTTATACTGATAACAAGTTCAAACAGGTGCCATTAATACAGGTAATGAGTGGAGGACAGAGGAGCCTCTTAAATAAGAAGTTACAGGTCTGTGAGAGCCAGAAATCTTGCTTGTTTGTAGGTGACCAAATACTTATTTTCCACCATAATTTGCAAATAAATTCATTAAAAGTCCTACAATGTGATTTTCTGGATTTTTTTTCTCTCAATTTGTCTGTCATAGTTGACGTGTACCTATGATGAAAATTACAGGCCTCTCTCATCTTTTTAAGTGGGAGAACTTGCACAATTGGTGGCTGACTAAATACTTTTTTCCCCCACTGTACATACACTCAATTAGTATTTGGTAGCATTGCCTTTAAATTGTTTAACTTGGGTCAAACGTTTCGGGTAGCCTTCCACAAGCTTCCCACAATAAGTTGGGTGAATTTTGGCCCTTTCCTCCTGACAGAGCTGGTGTAACTGAGTCAGGTTTGTAGGCCTCCTTGCTCGCACATGCTTTTTCAGTTCTGCCCACACATTTTCTATAGGATTGAGGTCAGGGCTTTGTGATGGCCACTCCAATACCTTGACTTTGTTGTCCTTAAGCCATTTTGCCACAACTTTGGAAGTATGCTTGAGGTCATTGTACATTTGGAAGAGCCATTTGCGACCAAGCTTTAACTTCCTGACTGATGTCTTGAGATGTTACTTCAGTATATCCACATAATTTTCCTTCCACATGATGCCATCTATTTTGTGAAGTGCTCCAGTCCCTTCTGTAGCAAAGCACCCCCACAGCATGAGGCTGCCACCCCCGTGCTTCACGGTAGGGAGGGTGTTCTTCGGCTTGCAAGTGTCCCCCTTTTTCCTCCAAACATAACGATGGTCATTATGGCCAAACAGTTCTATTTTTGTTTCATCTGACCAGAGGACAGCTAGGGTCAACTCCATTACATCACACACTGACCCCTAGTTAGGGACAGCTCCATTACATCACACAGTGACCCCTATCTAGGGTCAACTCCATTACATCATACAGTGACCCCTAGCTATGGACAACTCCATTACATCACACACTGACCCCTAGTTAGGGTCAACTCCATTACTTCCCACACTGACCCCTAGCTAGGGTAAACTCCATTACATCACACACAGACTCCTAGATTGGGTCAACTCCATTACATCACACACTGACTCCTAGCTAGGGTCAACTCCATTACATCACACTCTGACCCCTAGCTAGGGTCAACTCCATTACATCACACTCTGACCCCTAGCTAGGG
Organism: Coregonus lavaretus; assembly: GCF_964263955.1. Taxonomy (NCBI): domain Eukaryota; kingdom Metazoa; phylum Chordata; class Actinopteri; order Salmoniformes; family Salmonidae; genus Coregonus; species Coregonus lavaretus. Next base: position 36,688 of record NW_028162681.1, on the reverse strand, counting down.
TCAACTCCATTACTTCACACACTGACCCCTAGCTAGGGTCAACTCCATTACATCACACTCTGACCCCTAGCTAGGGACAACTCCATTACATCACACACTGACCCCTAGCTAGGGTCAACTCCATTACATCACACACTGACTCCTAGCTAGGGTTAACTCCATTACATCACACACTGACCCCTAGCTATGGACAATTCTATTACATCACAGTCTGACTCCTAGCTAGGGACAACTCCAATACATCAGTGCGACAATAAACTTCACATACTTTACATTATACTCATTCACAAAAACCAGGGAGGACTGCAAACTCAATGTTCCACACAAGGCCTCCAGGACAATTTGTGGTTCAACAACAGTCAATGTCTAGTGTGACTATTTGTGACACAACACTGCCACCTGGTGGTGAGGATGGGGACAATAGGGTGTAGGCTGCAGTGTTGGTTTTAGACCTGTTTTGTTTTAGGACATTAAGGATATGAAGACAGAAGGAAAATGGCTACTTGTTCAATCATGTTACCTCTAATGCCTGCCGTCCTCTGAGCCCATTATGGTCCTCCTTTCCAGCAGAGAGCACTGCAGGTTGTCCAATCCCGTCTGCCAGAGTCGCATGTACCCGCCAATATTCACCTTGACCACGTGCCGCGTGCCCAGACCTGCCAATAGCACGTCCTGTCAATCAGATAAACCAACAATTAGAGACAAAAGGGATTAGTCATACTAATCAATCACATGAGTGAATGAGAGGATCGGAGGATGGAGGAGCATTCAGACACAGTACTCCCATTGACCAGTGGATGGCACTAAAACATGCTTTAACATTTCAACTACTCCCAATCCCAAATCCACGTACTGTAGGTATTTGATTCAGACAAAGTTGTCTCTACACCAAAGTTAGCTATTGTAACTTTGTCTTTACACCAATAGCTATGTTATTGAACGGTGAGGCTCTGACCTTGGGGATAGATGTCTTTCAGTCAGCTATGTTATTGTACATGTAATTATATTTCTCAAAAGTCCTCATATATACAGTACATATATCAAAAGTCAAGATATTTCTAATCCAAAAGTCATGATAGCGCTAATCAACCTGTACCTAATCACTCTTACCTGTACCCCCGCACATTGACTCACTACCGGTACCCCCTGTATATAGACTGGTTATAGTTATTTTACTGTGTTACTTTTTATTTTATTTTTTACTTTAGTTTATTTAGTAAATATTTTCTTAACTCTATTTCTTGAACTGCATTGTTGGTTAAAGGCTTGTAAGTAAGCATTTCACGGTACGGTCTACACCTGTTGTATTCGGCGCATGTGACAAATACAATTTGATTTGATTTGAATCAGAAAGTCATGATATCTCTAATGAAAAGTCCTAGTACTATCTGTAAGTGAGTGTTGTAAGGTGGTCTGTTTATCTCACCATGAGGTCAGGGATGCCCACTATGATGCATGCGTAGGAGGAAGTTTCAGAGAAGAGGAGGTTTCAGAGAGGAGGAGGTTTCAGGGAGGAGGAGGTTTCAGAGAGGAGGAGGTTTCAGAGAGGAGGAGGTTTCAGAGAGGAGGAGGAGGTTTCGGGGAGGAGGAGGAGGTTTCATAGAGGAGGAGGATTCAGAGAGGAGGAGGTTTCAGAGATGAGGAGGTTTCAGGGAGGAGGAGGTTTCAGAGAGGAGGTTTCAGAGAGGAGGAGGTTTCAGAGAAGAGGAGGTTTCAGAGAGGAGGAGGTTTCAGGGAGGAGGAGGTTTCAGAGAGGAGGAGGTTTTAGAGAGGAGGAGGTTTCAGAGAGGAGGAGGAGGTTTCAGGGAGGAGGAGGAGGTTTCAGAGAGGAGGAGGATTCAGAGAGGAGGAGGTTTCAGAGAGGAGGAGGTTTCAGGGAGGAGGAGGTTTCAGAGAGGAGGAGGTTTCAGGGAGGAGGAGGTTTCAGGGAGGAGGAGGTTTCAGAGAGGAGGAGTTTTCAGAGAGGAGGAGGTTTCAGAGAAGAGGAGGTTTCAGAGAGGAGGAGGTTTCAGAGAGGAGGAGGTTTCAGAGAGGAGGAGTTTTCAGAGAGGAGGAGGTTTCAGAGAGGAGGAAGTTTCAGGGAGGAGGAGGTTTCAGAGAGGAGGTGGTTTCAGAGAGGAGGAGGTTTCAGAGAGGAGGAGGATTCAGAGAGGTGGAGGTTTCAGAGAGGAGGAGGTTTCAGGGAGGAGGAGGTTTCAGAGAGGAGGAGGTTTCAGGGAGGAGGAGGTTTCAGAGAGGAGGAGTTTTCAGAGAGGAGGAGGTTTCAGGGAGGAGGAGGTTTCAGAGAGGAGGAGGTATAGCTAGAGCTGCACTCAGGTCCTCATTAAGCAGCTAAAATGCAATTTGCACAATACCTGACCGCTGTGACTGACCCAAAATTAAGGAAAGCTTTGACTGTACATACTTTTCTTTTTTTTTATTGTTTATTTCACTTTTGTTTATTGTTTATTTCACTTGCTTTGACAATGTAAACATATGATTCCCATGCCAATGAAGCCCTTTGAATTGATTTGAGAGAGAGAGATGTAATGGGGGATGTAATGATTCACTTGATTTAAAGTCTGGTTTGAAGTCTTAAGTGGTCCAGACAGCCAGACAGTGTGTCGTCTGCCGTATCAACATCCTCGTCATCTAACAGTGTCAGATGCCACGAGACAACACGTAATTCTTCCATGGAAAAGGTGCACTCTTACTTTTTGGTTAATTGAAGACCACTGACTTATGCTGCTCTTTTATAGACGATAAGTCAGATATGCCCATGATATCATAGCGTAAGTGGCTGTTAGTGTTGAAGACATTACGTTTCATGTCATAGTCTCAGGGACAGTAAATGACTCTTGTCGCTCGATGACCGGTGCTGACGCCGTCCTCACTGACGCCGTGTAGCTGACACACCCCAGAGTCCTCTGCTCCAATGTGCGTGGGCTTGGTCAGCAGGAACGTCCTGTTAACACATTTTGTATTTTGTTTAAAATCTATCACTTGACGGTTTCATTTCAGAGAGACAAATAATCATGTTTTTTTGCAAAGTGCTATATGTTGGCCTCACTCTCAGAGAAATAAGTAGTGCTGCTAGTTTTTACACGGTCAAATGTATTAAATAACTACATGTTTTATAAAGAAATGTACAAATGATACATTTGTGACAGCAAAATAAAAAAAAAGTTTTTAAAAAAAACGTAAATATAGTCATATGAAATCTGTACGTAAAACATTTACATTTGACATTTTAGTAATTTAGCAGATGCTCTTATCCAGAGCGACAGCAAGTGCATTCATCTTAAGATAGCTGAGACAACCACAAATCCCAGTCAATATACAACATTCCATTCCAGCAAAATAATGGATACATGGCATTTAGCAACAAAAACAAAAATCAATACACATCTAAAATCGATTAATAAAAAATCAGAGAACAGTAATATTTTACACACACATGAAGGTACCCAAAATCAATAGTTTCTGATGAAAAAACACAAATGTGGAAAATTTGAGTATATAGTGTTTTGGAAATAAATTCTTCATGTAGAATCGTGCAAAAATGTTGGCAGTCAGACGTCCTCCAGCGGGCGGGCGCTAAAACACACAATGCCAAACGAACTGTAGACGAACGGCAGATAAGCGGCAGATCAAAATTCGGTGCAGTGTGTTGTCCCTTACAGTTTACAAAAATAACAAGGGTATGAGATAGAGTAGCAGTGAGCTGATCTGAGCTGAGCTGAGCCGAGCTGAGCTGAGCCGAGCCGCTACTTGTAGAACAGTAGTCAGTTCTTGTGGGCAAACCCCCGGCACATCTTATGACCTCCCTAAAAAGAATAATTGTGGATTAAGTAGTGTACAGTACAGACTACAATCTGTTTTGTTGTCACAAGTCATTGTTCTGTTATAGAGATGTTAATAATTCACAAAAAAACATTTAAGCACGCATGACATATCTTCTTGTGACATATCATGCATGACTATATCTTGTGGATTTCGTTGTACAAGTGGTTTAAATGAAGTGCTCAGATGATTGAGTGGAGTTTGAATGGGCATGCGACCTCGGCTATTAAATAAGAATGATGTGTCGGTGACACTCTGACATGTGCCTCCTTGCTGCTGCTGCTGTTCCACCAATCGGAGGACAGGCTGTTATGTCTCCTGTGACAGCATGAGTCGCCTCACTGCTCCTGTAACCATGTCTAGATGTAATACTGTGCAACTCTGAGAGAGAGAGAGAGAGAGAGAGAGAGAGAGAGAGAGAGAGAGAGAGAGAGAGAGAGAGAGAGAGAGAGATGGAGGAGTGGGGTGAATAGCAGGCTATAATGATCTGCAGGACTAAGTTTTGTTGTATAGGTAAGCTATATCTGGAAGGACCAAGGATGTTGTCTGTTATACATGTGGAACTGTTGTAAGGTGTGGAAAGAATCTCCTCTTGATGGACAACTAAACTTCATTGATTCATTCATCCCTTCAAACCCCAGTCAACAGAGGGCGCCACTCTCCAGTGTTAATCTTCTACTACAGTCAGTAGTCACTGTGTGTGTGCCAGCTTGTGTGTGTGTGAGTGTGAGTGTGTGTGTGTGATGCATGCGTGTAAGAGTGTCTCGCTCAGCCAAGCCAAGGCTTTCATTACTTAATCTTCAGTTGGATTTTATGGGGAAAACCAAGGGGCAGGAGAAGAGCTATCCCAGGGTTAACCCTCCCTCTACATAAGGGGAAAACCAAGGAGCAGGAGAAGAGCTATCCCAGGGTTAACCCTCCCTCTATATAAGGGGAAAACAAAGGAGCAGGAGAAGATCTATCCCAGGGTTAACCCTCCCTCTATATAAGGGGAAAACCAAGGGGTAGGAGAAGAGCTATCCCAGGGTTAACCCTCCCTCTATATTAGGGGAAAACCAAGGATCAGGAGAAGAGCTATCCCAGGGTTAACCCTCCCTCTATATAAGGGGAAAGCCAAGGAGCAGGAGAAGATCTATCCCAGGATTAACCCTCCCTCTATATAAGTGAAAAACCAAGGAGCAGGAGAAGAGCTATCCCAGGGTTAACCCTCCCTCTATATAAGGGGAAAACCAAGGAGCAGGAGAAGATCTATCCCAGGGTTAACCCTCCCTCTATATAAGGGGAAAACCAAGGAGCAGGAGAAGAGCTATCCCAGGGTTAACCCTCCCTCTATATAAGGGGAAAGCCAAGGAGCAGGAGAAGATCTATCCCAGGGTAAACCCTCCCTCTATATAAGGGGAAAACCAAGGAGCAGGAGAAGAGCTATCCCAGGGTTAACCCTCCCTCTATATAAGGGGAAAACCAAGGATCAGGAGAAGAGCTATCCCAGGGTTAACCCTCCCTCTACTTCACTCGAATAGTTTCCTTAAGGCCTAGCTGACATCCACTGTGCACTGAGCTATATTTAGAAACCAAGTGTCACTCTTTGAGTGAAGACCTGCTGGAGTTGGTGCTGGAATTGGTGCTGGAGTGTGTACGTGTGTACGTGTGTGAGTGTGTACGTGTGTACGTGTGTACGTGTGTACGTGTGTGCGTGTGTACATGTGTGCGTGTGTACGTGTGTACGTGTGTACGTGTGTGTGTGTACGTGTGTGTGTGTACGTGTGTGTGTGTACGCGTGTGCGTGTGTACGTGTGTGCGTGTGTACGTGTGTACGTGTGTGCGTGTGTACGTGTGTACGTGTGTGTGTGTACGTGTGTACGTGTGTACGTGTGTGTGTGTACGTGTGTGTGTGTACGTGTGTACGTGTGTGTCTAGCTGACATTGTTCCAATATTTTTTTCCTTCTTGTTGTCTTTTTTCCTCCCCTGAGAGAGCCATGACCTCTGTATGACCTCTGTTCTGATGTCTGGAGTACTGTTGGTTTGGACAGGAGGAATGATATACCATCACTCACTTTCTATCTTTCTTTTTCTCTTTGCCCTCCTCTCTAAAACTAGGTTATTTTTAGAGGTTCCTCCTAATGCCTAACAGCTGTATAACATTTTGGTGTTATGAAAGATCTCTCATAGTCTGGGGCCATATGAGGTGTGTGTGTGTATATCTGGTTGTGTTTTCCCCTACCTGTCTCTCCAGTGGGCTGCCCAGGACAGTCACGAAGGGCTGCCCAGACTCCACTGATGGTCCTGGGGACTACATCATACAGCTCCGTACACAGGACTGCGTCTCCGATGGTGTGTGTGTGTGTGTGTGTGTGTGTGTGTGTGTGTGTGTGTGTGTGTGTAACTACCTTTGTATCCATAATGTGTGTTACTGTGTGTTGGTACCTTTGTATCGATGGTGCGTTGCCCTCCCGGTTGGTGGTCCAGTAACCAGACATCCTAACCTCTGGGAGGTGAGGGGGGGAGAGGTCACATGACAACCACACACAGCACTATCAGAGAGGTGAGCAGGACCCCAAGGATGCATCTCACCAACGTCCTGTTCTTTAAAGTCCCCATCTGGACTGGATTAAACTAAAAGTGTTAACATGTGTATGGGGTTTGCATAATATCAGCACTGAAAAAAAGTGAATCATTGGATAAACTTGAATGAGTTACTTCAAGTGGTAACACGCAAATAAGTTTAGTTTTTTTCAAGACAAACATATACTTTGGATTTATGTAAATTATCAGGTCAATGCTACTTGTATCATTTGATTACGATGAAGTCAATAATTTACCTGAGTGTAACCTAATTATTCTGTAACTCAACCCACATTTGCATATTTAAAAAAACATGATTATTTACTTTACCAAAAACTAAAATACTATTAAATTCCAACCAGAAAAATACACTTGGATTAAAGCAAATCCCTGGATTGGAGGAACCCAAATGTGTAACATGTAATAGAACCAATTTCCTGCAAAACATAGAATTTCTTCAAGTCTCACATTTATTAGACCAATAAAGTGCTTTTGAACACAGTGCAAATACATATACAGTATGTAAACAAATGTAACACTTCCTCTTATTAAACGTTCAATATTTGCGACAGAATTCCTTTTAAAATAAGTGCATTTGCAACCTGCATTAATAAACAGAATTGTTTCCAGGTACGGTATTTGAACTTCAATAAAACTGTAGACGCTATCATACACATGGTAAGTAGAGTGCTGTTGTACGTATAACAATATTTTCCAAGACAGAGCATATCGTTGCTGTCGGGTGAAACCCTTGTAACTCCAAATGTGAAGATGTATTTTTTTTACATATAAATTGAAAGGCAGGACAACCCTTTTTGAACATCGTAAAATTTCACAGCTCTAGGAGCAAAGACGCTTATCTAAAATACAACCTAATACAAATTTGACCATTCATTAGAATTGAAAAAACATTCTACAGTGTGGTCCTCTGTAGCTCAGCTGGTAGAGCACGGCGCTTGTAACGCCAAAGTAGTGGGTTCGATCCCCGGGACCACCCATACACAAAAATGTATGCACGCATGACTGTAAGTCCCTTTGGATAAAAGCGTCTGCTAAATGGCATATTATTTTAGGGAAAAAAGTATTTGATCCCCTGCTGATTTTGTACGTTTGCCCACTGACAAAGACATGATCAGTCTATCATTTTAATGGTAGGTTTATTTGAACAGTGAGATACAGAATAACAACAAAAAAATCCAGAAAAACGCATGTCAAAAATGTTATAAATTGATTTGCATTTTAATGAGGGAAATAAGTATTTGACCCCTCTGCAAAACATGACTTAGTACTTGGTGGCAAAACCCTTGTTGGCAATCACAGAGGTCAGACGTTTCTTGTAGTTGGCCACCAGGTTTGCACACATCTCAGGAGGGATTTTGTCCCACTCCTTTTTGCAGATCTTCTCCAAGTCATTAAGGTTTAGTGGCTGACATTTGGCAACTTGAACCTTCAGCTCCCTCCTCAGATTTTCTATGGGATTAAGGTCTGGAGACTGGCTAGGCCACTCCAGGACCTTTATGTGCTTCTTCTTGAGCCACTCCTTTGTTGCCTTGGCCGTGTGTTTTGGGTCATTGTCATGCTGGAATACCCATCCACAACCCATTTTCAATGCCCTGCCTGAAGAAAGGAGGTTCTCACCCAAGATTTGACGGTACATGGCCCCGTCCATCATCCCTTTGATGCAGTGAAGTTGTCCTGTCCCCTTAGCAGAAAAACACCCCCAAAGCATAATGTTTCCACCTCCATGTTTGACGGTGGGGATGGTGTTCTTGGGGTCATAGGCAGCATTCCTCCTCCACCAAACACGGCGAGTTGAGTTGATGCCAAAGAGCTCGATTTTGGTCTCATCTGACTACACACTTTCACCCAGTTCTCCTCTGAATCATTCAGATGTTCATTGGCAAACTTCAGACGGGCCTGTATATGTGCTTTCTTGAGCAGGGGGAGCTTGCGGGCGCTGCAGGATTTCAGTCCTTCATGGCGTAGTGTGTTACCGATTGTTTTCTTGGTGACTATGGTCCCAGCTGCCTTGAGATCATTGACAAGATCCTCCTGTGTACTTCTGGGCTGATTCCTCACTGTTCTCATGATCATTGCAACTCCACGAGGTGAGATCTTGCATGGAGCCCCAGGCCGAGGGAGATTGACAGTTATTTTGTGTTTCTTCCTGTCACGGATTCAGCCGAGGCTGCTTCTCCTCCTTGCTCGGCCAGGCTTCGGCATTCGTCGTCAACGGAGTACTAGCTGCTACCGATCCATGTTTCTGTGTTAGACTTGTTATGTCTTGATTATGTACACCTGTTTTCCATTATGTTGCATTGTCTTCCCTATTTAACCCTCTGTCGTACACTGTGTGTTGCGTGTGATTGTATTCGTTATCGGCTATCGTTAGTGTGCGGGTTATTTACTCCTTGTGTGGAGATTGTATATGCTCAGTTTACTTTCTAGTAAAGTACGTTTCGGATAAGCTCTGTGTTCTGCGTTTGACTTCGCCCACCGCATTTCACTGACGCCTTTGACAGAATCACACACCAACCCATGGAGTCAGCAGGAGCAGCGGTGCCAGCCGGATCAATGGAAGAACGCGTACAACAACAAGCGACCATGATCCAGGCTCTCGGCACCGCCATGGAACGTGTGGTGAACACAATGGAGCGATGGGAGAGAGGAGGTCTGCCTACACCTCCTCGGATTACACCACCACCATCATCGATACCCATCGCTTCACCACCGTGGTCCAGTGAGATTCGGCTCTCGCTCCCGAGGGCTTATGATGGCACAGCTGCCTGGTGTCAGGGTTTTCTGCTCCAGGTAGAACTCTACCTGGCAACCATCCACCCGGCCCCCTCGGGATACGAGAGCGTGTCCGCCCTCATCTCCTGTCTGTCCGGTAAAGCGCTGGAGTGGGCCAACGCCGAGTGGGGGGGAATAGACGCCGCTACTGTCAGCTATGCGGAGTTCACCCGCCGCTTTAGGGCGGTATTCGATCATCCACCAGAGGGAAAAGCGGCGGGTGAGCGTCTATTCCACCTCAGACAGGGGAAGAGGAGCGCACAGGAATTCGCACTGGACTTTCGGACTCTGGCTGCCAACGCGGGATGGAATGAGAGGGCCCTCATCGACAACTACCGATGTAGCTTGAGGGAGGACGTGCATCGGGAATTGGCCTGCTGGGACACCAACCTAAGCCTGGACCAACTGGTGGACATGTCGATTCGACTGGATACCCTGTTGGCTACCCGCGGACGTCCGGATCCGGGGCCATCCATTAAATCCCCCAGCACTTCCGAGCCTACCCCTATGGAGCTCGGAGGTGCTGCTATGAGGGAGACCAGGAGAGGGGCCGTCCCCTGCACCAACTGTGGCCGCAGAGGACACACTGCTTGTCGGTGCTGGGGAGGGCCTCCTAGGAGTCGAGGCAGTAGGCAGCGCACTGATTTTTTCAGAGTCGTCGTCGGGTGAGGTTGTGTCTCTCTCTGGCGGGAGGAAAGCTTGGCATATATGGCTTATATACATAGTTTAAGCTTTGTCGAGTAAAGCTTAAACTATGTATTTAGATTGTAGTTAGGTATTGTAGGTAGTTATCGTGAGTTGTTGTATGTAATTATTGTAGGTATTGTATTTGGCTGAGCCCGGTGAAGCACGAAGCTAGCTAACCCACTACCTGGACTAGCTAGCGGGTAGCTACTGGTAACTAATAGCAACTGTGGATAGTTGTTTCACGCCTGAGAGTACCTGTAATTACGCCAGCTAGCTGCCTACAATAATTACATACAATAATGCCTACCATTCAGCTGTTTTTCTAACCTCATTGTCTGAAGCGTTAACGTTAGGTAGTAAGTAGCTACTGTGCTTGAAATGTAGCTAGCTTGTTGCTACCTGGATAGCTACTAAACAATAGCTGGAACGACCTACCGAACAGACGCGAACTGGCTGAGTCAATTCAGTGGCTAGCTTTGCACTTGGCTAGCTAACAGTAGCTGCTAGGGGTAAGTTATAACCTACATTTGTGTTTTGTTTTTACATACTGGTAACCAGAGTCATTCAAGGGAATTCGGGACATGGGTGACTAGTTAACGTTAGCTTGGCTCTCACTGTGTGTTCGTGCTGTGGGAGGACGGGTTTCTTCGTAGGCAGAAAGCAATGGCTAGCTAGTATGCTAACTATTCTAGCTAACTAACTGGCTGAATAAGTTGACGACGGACTCGCTCAAGCTGTCGGGACTAACCCACAACGTTAGACACGGACACGAATGATCTGCTTGGCGTGTTGACACACTGTTGGTTTGTTGTGGCCGAGTATTGGTGCTAAACCGTGTTGTTGGAGTCCGGCATGCTAGTTGGCTGTGGCGTCATATGACTAGGTGCCCTGGACGGTTTTCACGGAAGAATACTGTACCAAGTTAGCTAGCTGAATAAACTAAGTTAGTCTATTCCTAGAAAACATTGAACCGCTGTAGTTTACAACAATTATAGTTTCTGAGGTGGAAGTTGGGAGAGTTATATTTGGGTGTTTCAGTGAAACGTATGTGAGGGAGGCCCCGCTCTCTCGCTTTCCCAGATGTTTAGTTCATTTCATTCCGATCTCCTTTGCATTATTGTAGCCATTTTCTGTAGCCTGTCAACTATGCCTCTGTCTATCCCTGTTCTCTCCTCTCCGCACAGGCTATACAAACGCCTCACACCGCGTGGCTGCTGCCTCTCTAACCTGGTGGTCCCTGCACGCACGACCCACGTGGAGTTCCAGGTCTCCGGCAGCCTCTGGAACTGCCGTTCTGCGTCCAACAAGGCAGAGTTCATCTCAGCCTATGCTACCCTCCAGTCTCTCGACTTCTTGGCGCTGACGGAAACATGGATTACCACGGAAAACACTGCTACTCCTACTGCTCTCTCCTCGTCTGACCATGTGTTCTCGCATACCCCGAGAGCATCTGGTCAGCGGGGTGGTGGCACAGGAATCCTCATCTCTCCTAAGTGGACATTCTCTCTTTTTCCCCTGACCCATCTGTCTATCTCCTCATTTGAATTAAATGCTGTCACAGTCACTAGCCCATTCAAGCTTAACATTCTTGTCATTTATCGCCCTCCAGGTTCCCTTGGAGAGTTCATCAATGAGCTTGATGCCTTGATAAGTTCCTTTCCTGAGGATGGCTCACCCCTCACAGTTCTGGGTGACTTCAACCTCCCTACGTCTACCTTTGACTCATTTCTCTCTGCCTCCTTCTTTCCACTCCTCTCCTCTTTTGACCTTACCCTCTCACCGTCCCCCCCTACTCACAAGGCAGGCAATACGCTTGACCTCATCTTTACTAGATGCTGTTCTTCTACTAATCTCACTGCAACTCCCCTCCATGTCTCCGACCACTATTTTGTATCCTTTTCTCTCTCGCTCTCCTCCAACACTACTCACTCTGCCCCTACTCAGATGGTAATGTGCCGTCGCAACCTTCGCTCTCTCTCTCCCGCTACTCTCTCCTCTTCCATCCTATCATCTCTTCCCTCTGCTCAATCCTTCTCCCTCCAATCTCCTGATTCTGCCTCCTCAACCCTCCTCTCCTCCCTTTCTGCATCCTTTGACTCTCTATGTCCCCTATCCTCCCGGCCGGCTCGGTCCTCCCCTCCTGCTCCTTGGCTTGATGACTCATTGCGAGCTCACAGAACAGGGCTCCGGGCAGCCGAGCGGAAATGGAGGAAAACTAGACTCCCTGCGGACCTGGCATCCTCTCACTCCCTCCTCTCTACATTTTCTTAATCTGTTTCTGCTGCTAAAGCCACTTTCTACCACTCTAAATTCCAAGCATCTACCTCTAACCCTAGGAAGCTCTTTGCCACCTTCTCCTCCCTGCAGAATCCCCCCCCCCCCCCCCCCCTCTCTGTGGATGACTTCGTCAATCATTTTGAAAAGAAGATTGACGACATCCGATCCTCGTTTGTTAAGTCAAATGACACTGCTGGTCCTGCTCACACTGCCCTACCCTATGCTTTGACTTCTTTCTCCCCTCTCTCTCCAGATGAAATCTTGCAACTTGTGACGGCCGGCCACCCAACAACCTGCCCGCTTGACCCTATCCCCTCCTCTCTTCTCCAGACCATCTCCGGTGACCTTCTCCCTTACCTCACCTCGCTCATCAACTCATCCTTGACCGCTGGCTATGTACCTTTCATCTTCAAGAGAGCGAGAGTTGCACCCCTTCTCAAAAAATTAACACTCGATCCCTCTGATGTCAACAACTACAGACCAGTATCCCTTCTTTCTTTTCTTTCCAAAACTCTTGAGCGTGCCGTCTCTAGCCAACTCTCTTGCTATCTCTCTCAGAATGACCTTCTTGATCCAAACCAGTCAGGTTTCAAGACTGGTCATTCAACTGAGACTGCTCTTCTCTGTGTCACGGAGGCTCTCCGCACTGCTAAAGCTAACTCTCTCTCCTCTGCTCTTGTCCTTCTAGACCTGTCTGCTGCCTTTGATACTGTGAACCATCAGATCCTCCTCTCCACCCTCTCCGAGTTGGGCATCTCCGGCGCGGCTCACTCTTGGATTGCGTCCTACCTGACCGGTCGCTCCTACCAAGTGGCGTGGCGAGAATCTGTCTCCGCACCATGTGCTTTCACCACTGGTGTCCCCCAGGGCTCAGTTCTAGGCCCTCTCCTATTCTCGCTATACACCAAGTCACTTGGCTCTGTCATATCATCACATGGCCTCTCCTATCATTGCTACGCAGACGACACACAACTAATCTTCTCCTTTCCCCCTTCTGATAACCAGGTGGCAAATCACATCTCTGCATGTCTTGCAGACATATCAGTGTGGATGATGGATCACCACCTCAAGCTGAACCTCGACAAGACGGAGCTGCTCTTCCTCCCGGGGAAGGACTGCCCGTTCCATGATCTCGCCATCACGGTTGACAACTCCGTTGTGTCCTCCTCCCAGAGTGCGAAGAACCTTGGCGCGACCCTGGACAACACCCTGTCGTTCTCCGTTAACATCAAGGCGGTGACCCGATCCTGTAGGTTCATGCTCTACAACATTCAGAGAGTACAGCCCTGCCTTACACAGGAAGCGGCACAGGTCCTAATCCAGGCACTTGTCATCTCCCGTCTGGATAACTGCAACTCGCTGTTGGCTGGGCTCCCTGCCTGTGCCATTAAACCCCTACAACTCATCCAGAATGCCGCAGCCCGTCCTCCGCACACTCCACTGGCTTCCAGTTGAAGCTCGCATCTGCTACAAGACCATGGTGCTTGTCTACGGAGCTGTGAGGGGAACGGCACCTCCGTACCTTCAGGCTCTGATCAGTCCCTACACCCAAACGAGGTCATTGCGTTCATCCACATCTGGCCTGCTGGCCCCCCTACCTCTGCGGAAGCACAGCTCCCATTCAGCCCAGTCAAAACTGTTCGCTGCTCTGGCACCCCAATGGTGGAACAAGCTCCCTCACGACGCTAGGACAGCGGAGTCACTCACCACCTTTTGGAGACACTTGAAACCCCACCTCTTTAAGGAATACCTGGGATAGGATAAAGTAATCCTTCTACCCCCCATTACCCCACAACACCCCAAAAAAAAAAAAAAAAACATATTGTAAAGTGGTTATCCCACTGGCTATAAGGTGAATGCACCAATTTGTAAGTCGCTCTGGATAAGAGCGTCTGCTAAATGACGTAAATGTAAATGTAAATGTGATGAGCCATTCCAGGTGAGTAGGCACCCAACTCACCCAGAGCTCCCTGTTGCGCATATGTGTATGAATGTTGTGTTTCCCGAGTTTTCTACTCAGTCCCAGCATAAGGCGCTTTGGACGCAGCTGGGAACTTTATCGATCGTCAGTTTACCCATAAGTTAGGGATTCCTATTGTGCCAGTTGATGTGCCCTTCCCTATCCCTAGATAGCCGCCCTTTAGGGTCAGGGTTGATTAGGGAGGTCACAGCGCCTCTCAGGATGAAAACTCAGGAGGGCCATGAGGAGATGATTAGTTTGTATCTGATTGATTCTTCTGCGTTTCCCGTGGTGTTGGGGCTTCCCTGGTTAGCTTCTCATGACCCCACTATTTCATGGCAACAGAGGGCTCTCAAGGGATGGTCTGATCAGTGCTTGGGGAGGTGTGTAGGTGTTTCCGTAGGGGCAACGACGGTGGAAAGTCCGAACCAAGTTCCCACCATGCACATTCCGCCTGAATATGCCGATTTGGCTCTCGCCTTCTGTAAAAAGAAGGCGACTCAATTACCAACCCATCGACAGTGTGATTGTGCGATAAACCTCCCCGGAGTCACGTGTATCCTCTGTCTCAGGAGGAGACGGCGGCTATGGAGACATATGTCACCGAATCTCTGAGACAGGGATACATATGGCCGTCCACTTCCCCTGCGTCATCAAGATTATTTTTTGTGAAGAAGAAGGGATGGTGGTTTACGCCCGTGCATTGACTACCGTGGTCTAAATCAGATCACAATAAAATACAGCTATCCACTACCTCTGATTGCTAGTATGACGGAGTCACTGCACGGGGCGCGCTTCTTCACAAAATTGAATCTCAGGAGCGTGTACAACCTGGTGCATATTCAGGAGGGAGATGAGTGGAAGACAGCATTTAGTACCACCTCGGGGCACTATGAGTACCTCGTCATGCCATACGGTCTGATGAATGTTCCTTCAGTTTATTTTTATTTTTATTTTTTATTTCACCTTTATTTAACCAGGTAAACCAGTTGAGAACAAGTTCTCATTTACAACTGCGACCTGGCCAAGATAAAGCAAAGCAGTGCGATAAAAACAACAACACAGAGTTACATATGGGGTAAAACAAAACAAAGTCAAAAATACAACAGAAATACATATATATACAGTGTGTGCAAATGTAGCAAGTTATGGAGGTAAGGCAATAAATAGGCTATAGTGCAAAATAATTACAATTAGTATTAACACTGGAATGATAGATGTGCAAGAGATGATGTGCAAATAGAGATACTGGGGTACAAATGAGCAAAATATATAACAATATAGGGATGAGGTAGTTGGGCGGGCTAATTTCAGATGGGCTGTGTACAGGTGCAGTGATCGGTAAGGTGCTCTGACAACTGATGCTTAAAGTTAGTGAGGGAGATAAGTGTCTCCAGCTTCAGAGATTTTTGCAATTTGTTCCAGTCATTGGCAGCAGAGAACTGGAAGGAATGGCGGCCAAAGGAGGTGTTGGCTTTGGGGATGACCAGTGAGATATACCTGCTGGAGCGCAGACTACGGGTGGGTGTTGCTATGGTGACCAATGAGCTAAGATAAGGCGGGGATTTGCCTAGCAGTGATTTATAGATGGCCTAGAGCCAGTGGGTTTGGCGACGAATATGTAGTGAGGACCAGCCAACAAGAGCATACAGGTCACAGTGGTGGGTAGTATATGGGGCTTTGGAGACAAAACGGATGGCACTGTGATAGACTACATCCAATTTGCTGAGTAGAGTGTTGGAGGCTATTTTGTAAATGACATCGCCGAAGTCAAGGATCGGTAGGATAGTCAGTTTTACGAGGGCATGTTTGGCAGCATGAGAGATGGAGGCTTTGTTGCGAAATAGGATACCGATTCTAGATTTAACTTCGGATTGGAGATTCTTAATGTGAGTCTGGAAGGAGAGTTTACAGTCTAACCAGACACCTAGATATTTGTAGTTGTCCACATACTCTAGGTCAGACCCGTCGAGAGTAGTGATTCTAGTCGGGTGGGCGGGTGCAAGCAGCGTTCGGTTGAAGAGCATGCATTTAGTTTTACTAGTGTTTAAGAGCAGTTGGAGGCTACTGAAGGAGTGTTGTATGGCATTGAAGCTCGTTTGGAGGTTTGTTAACACAGTGTCCAATGAAGGGCCAGATGTATACAAAATGGTGTCGTCTGCATAGAGGTGGATCTGAGAGTCACCAACAGCAAGAGCGACGTCATTGATATACACAGAGAAAAGATTCGGCCCAAGAATTGAACCCTGTGGCACCCCCATAGAGACTGCCATAGGTCCAGATAACAGGCCCTCCGATTTGACACATTGAACTCTATCTGAGAAGTAGTTGGTGAACCAGGCGAGGCAGTCATTTGAGAAACCAAGGCTATTTAGTCTGCCAATAAGAATGTGGTGGTTGACAGAGTCGAAAGCCTTGGCCAGGTCAATGAAAACGGCTGCACAGTACTGTCTTTTATCAATCGCGGTTATAATATCGTTTAGGACCTTGAGCGTGGCTGAAGTGCACCCATGACCAGCTCGGAAACCGGATTGCATAGCGGAGAAGGTACGGTGGTATTCGACTCAGTGTCAACACTAGGAGGTCCCGTCCGGTTGACAGAGAGGTAGATAGCCGGGAGATGGGCCTGAGGCTAGCTCAAGGCTAACTGGTGCTTGCTATAGGGCAATGGTAATTAGCCAACAACAGGTTGCAGCTAGCTAGCTGGTTGCGATGATCCGGCGGGTTGCAGGAAAGTATATTTAGTTAAAGAATGAAAAGTAAAAATTGAGAAATATATACAAAAATAGACACAAAAAAAACAAGAAACGGGATATTTACACAAGGACAATGAATAAAAGCGACCGCACTGCTACGCCGTCAGTCTTCCAATCGTTTGTGGATGAGATTTTCCGGGAACTGCATGGACAGGGTATAGTGGTGTATATCGATGACATTCTAATATACTCCGCTACATGAGCCGAGCATGTGTCCCTGGTTCGTCGGGTGCTTGGTAGACTGTTGGAGCATGACCTGTATGTGAAGGTGGAGAAATGTCTGTTCTTCCAAGAATTCATCTCCTTCCTGGGACACCGCTTGTCCGCGTCAGGTGTGGAGATGGAGATTGACCGCATTTCGGCCGTGCGTAATTGGCAGACTCCAACCACGGTGAAGGAGGTGCAACGGTTCTTGGATTTAGCTAATTACTACTGGAGGTTTATCCGGGGCTTTGGGCAGGTAGCAGCTCCCATTATCTCCTTGCTAAAGGGAGGGCCGGTGCGTCTGCAGTGGTCGGCTGAGGCGGACAGGGCTTTTAGGCATCTGAAGGACCTGTTTACTTCGGCTCCGGTGCTGGCTCATCCGGATCCCTCCTTGGCATTCCAAGTTGAGGTGGATGCGTCCGAGGCTGGGATCGGTGCTGTACTGTCTCAGTGCTCGAGGTACGCCACCAAAACTCCGCCCCTGTGCTTTTTTTTCTAAGAATCTCAGTCCGGCGGAGCGCAATTATGATGTGGGGGACAGGGAGCTGTTAGCTGTGGTTCAAGCGCTGAAGGTGTGGAGGCATTGGCTTGAGGGGGCTAAACACCCTTTTCTCATTTTGACTGACCATCGTAACCTGGAGTACATTCGGGCGGCGAGGAGGTTGAACCCTCGTCAGGCAAGGTGGGCTATGTTTTTCACTCGATTTGTGTATACGCTCACATACAGACCAGGTTCCCAGAACGCTAAGGCAGACGCCCAGTCCCGACTATATGACACAGAGGAGAGGTCCATTGAGCCCACTCCCATACTCCCGGCGTCGTGTCTGGTGGCACCGGTGGTGTGGGAGGTTGATGTGGACATCGAGCGGGCGTTACGTACCGAGCCTACTCCCCCCCAGTGTCCGGAGGATCGGATGTAAGTGCCGCTCGAGGTTCGTGAACGATTGATTTATTGGGCTCACACATCACCCTCCTCTGGTCATCCTGGTATCGGTCGGACAGTGCACTGTCTTAGTGGGATGTGCTGGTGGCCCACTTTAGCCAAGGACGTGAGGGTTTCCTCCTGCTCGGTGTGCGCCCAGTGTAAGGCACCTAGGCACCTGCCCAGAGGGAAATTACAACCCCTACCCGTTCCACAATGGCCGTGGTCTCATCTATCGGTGGACTTTGTCACGGACCTTCCCCCCTCACAGGGGAACACTACGATCTTGGTCGTTGTGGATCGGTTTTCGAAGGCCTGCCATCTCATTCCTATGCCAGGTCTCCCTACAGCCCTACAAACTGCTGACACCCTATTTACAAACGTCTTCCAGCACTACAGGGTACCTGAGGATATAGTGTCAGATCGAGGTCTCCAGTTCACCTCTAGAGTCTGGAGGGCGTTCATGGAACGTCTGGGGGTCTCGATTAGCCTTACCTCAGGTTTTCACCCCGAGAGTAATGGTCAGGTGGAGAGAGTGAACCAGGATGTGGGTAGGTTTCTGAGGTCCTATTGCCAGGACCAGCAGGGGGAGTGGTCGGGATATATCCCCTGGGCAGAGATAGCCCAAAACTCACTTTGCCACTCCTCAACTTACGCCTTTCCAGTGTTTGTTAGGTTATCAGCCGGTCCTGGCACCTTGGCATCAGAGCCAGATCGAAGCCCCTGCCTGTGGACGAGTGGTTTCAGCGCTCGGAAGAGACCTGGAACGCTGCGCATGTACACCTGCAGCGGGCTATCAGGCGACAAAAGGCGAGCGCCGATCGCCACCGCAGTGAGGCTCCGGTGTATGCACCGGGAGATCGGGTCTGGCTCTCGACCCGAAACCTGCCCCTTCGCCTGCCCTGCCGGAAGCTGGGTCGGCGGTTTGTGGGGCCATTTAAAGTCCTGAGGAGATTGAACGAGGTTTGTTATAGGTTACAACCTCCTATTAATTACCGTATTAACCCCTCGTTCCATGTGTCTCTCCTCAGGCCGGTAGTAGCTGGTCCACTCCAGGAGTCTGAGGTACGAGAGGTTCCTCCGCCCCCACTTGATATCGAGGGGGCTCCGGCGTACTCAGTCTGTTCCATCTTGGATTCGAGGCGTCGGGTGGGGGGCCTGCAGTATCTCGTGGAGTGGGAGGGGTACGGTCCGGAGGAACGGTGCTGGGTCCCTAGGAGGGACATCCTAGATCCCTCCATGTTGAGAGATTTCCATCAGAGTCATCCGACTCGCCCTGCTCCGCGTCCTCCTGGCCGTCCCTGAGGCCGGGGTCGGCGCACGGCTGGAACCGCGCGTCAAGGGGGGGGTACTGTCACGGATTCAGCCTAGGCTGCTCCTCCTCCTTGCTCGGGCAGGCTTCGGCGTTCGTCGTCACCGGAGTACTAGCTGCTACCGATCCATGTTTCTGTGTTAGACTTGTTATGTCTTGATTATGTACACCTGTTTCCCATTATGTTTTATTGTCTTCCCTGTGTAACCCTCTGTCGTACACTGTGTGTTGTGTGTGATTGTATTCGTTATCAGCTGTCGTTAGTGTGCGGGTTATTTCCTCCCTGTGTGGAGATTGTATATGCTCAGTTTACTTTCTAGTAAAGTACGTTTCGGATAAGCTCTGTGTCCTGCGTTTGACTTCGCCCACCGCATTTCACTGACGCCTTTGACACTTCCATTTGCGAATAATCAAACCAACTGTTGTCACCTTCTCACCAAGCTGCTTGGCGATGGTCTTGTAGCCCATTCCAGCCTTGTGTAGGTCTACAATCTTATCCCTGACATCCTTGGAGAGCTCTTTGGTCTTGGCCATGGTGGAGAGTTTGGAATCTGATTGATTGATTGATTGCTTCTGTGGACAGGTGTCTTTTATATAGGTAACAAGCTGAGATTAGTAGCACTCCCTTTAAGAGTGTGCTCCTAATCTCAGCTCGTTACCTGTATAAAAGACACCTGGGAGCCAGAAATCTTTCTGATTGAGAGGGGGTCAAATACTTATTTCCCTCATTAAAATGCAAATCAATTTATAACATTTTTGACATGCGTTTTTCTGGATTTTGTTGTTGTTATTCTGTCTCTCACTGTTGAAATAAACCTACCATTAAAATTATAGACAAACGTACAAAATCAGCAGGGGATCAAATACTTTTTTCCCTCACTGTAAATTACATTTCCTCATATTTGAAGATACAATACTTTCACCCGACAGCACAGGAAGAAAATGCTCCATTCCACTTAATGTTCAGCTCTTAGGGTCCATGATGGTTGCTTTTTGTTAAGAGCTCAAATCTGTAACCAAAATCAAATTGTAAAAACATACAATTTTAGGACCTGAGCAATAACATCATAGTCTTGGTTATTGTGAGCTTTGCAGTTCGCAACAAAAATTCTGCACTTTGGGAGACATTATGTTGATCAAACTGCATTAGGATTTAAATTAACACTTCGAAAATGTTTTGATGAACTTGGCCTATAAGTGAAAGCTCAAGAAAGACAACTCCTTATGTAAACAACTTTTTCCCCATAGCATAACATCCAAGTGGTTTTTCTGGCAACCTGAATGAATAAACCAAACAATTTAGAGGTTTATTTGAACTTTGAATGTTTGTTTATGTTAGGAGCTACCTGGAGCTTCCTTGCACACACTCAAAAGAACTCAAATATGTAACCAAAATCAAGTTAAGTGTCAAATCTGTAAACAACATAAACCATGAGAGAAACATTATCAACACCTTGGTGGTGATTACTGTGAGCCGTGCAGTTTGCAACAAAGACTCTGCACTTTTGGAGACATCTTGTGTCGATCAAGCTGCATTAGGACTTTCTGTAACATTTCAAAATTGAAACGGAGTGGCTTTGGATAAACCAAGTTGAGTACATACATCAAACCCAAAAGTAAGGCACAGGCAGATGCGACTGAACTCAGTTCATTCACCACCTCCACTCCTTCGATGACTATGCCAATGTCTGCTGGCGGATGCAGTAGTCCTTCACCTTTCTTATGAATGACAAACACTGCCATGGTGAGCTTCTCCAACTCCCTCTGAGCCTCATCAGCCTGGATGTCCTACAGAAGACAACATAACACAAAGACAAAATAAAATGTTAAAAGGACACCATTCACTCAGCTTTTTCTGTAATCTAAATAAATATATAATCAGTACAGGACATGATGACAGAAACGAAGTACCAAGCATCAGGTCCTTCTCATCTTCTTCCAGGTAGATGACAAGGACCTTCAGAAAACTCTTCTAATATTAGTGTCCTCCATCTGGGAAAACACAATCTTGATCAATTTTCATGTTCCCACTCACCTGAAGTTCACCCGCTCCATCTCTCTCTCTCTTAATGAATCACGTTTAGCTCTCTTGTAGATACAAACACACAGAAATGTGATAGATTCACCTGATCCAAAATCTGATCACTTAAACAACCTCCACCGTGTCAACAAATATCACCTACATCATCTATCTTCTCTCAACCTTCCCAAATTGTGACCAAGGTATCATAGCTGTACCTAAAACCAGTCTCTCCAGCTTCTACATCCTCTCATTTCACCTCTTTCTGATGGAACAGAGCAGGCCATCCGGCCTTGACGTCCGCAATCCTGGGTTCCTTGTTCACCACCTCCTGACGTCTGTAGGCAAAGGTCTGAGCCATTTTGTCCATGACTGTCCTCTGATTGTTCCTTTTTCTAATCTCTTTAAGAAGTTCAAGTCTCTCTTCGGGAGATTCACCAATTGGCAAGAATGGGTAGCAGTTAGCCTCAGCTCGTTTTGGCTTCTTCACTTTTGTAGCAGGAAAAGCATCTTCAGCTGCTTTGGATTTCATTGGGTTAACTGAGAACTCAGGACACCCGTGTGATTTGAGCTGGGTCCTGTAGCTTCCCATTTTGTGCTTCTGTCTTTGTTTCCAGCCATAGCATCCATTGAAGGAGCCAGGCTCTTTCAAACAAGGATGCTTACTGATTAAGGCCACTGAAACAGTACAGAAGTCTAATTCTTCTGGGTAGGCCTTGTATTTGAAGATTTCCTCTGCTAGTTTATCCAGTATATCGGACAGTCAGCATTATTTGGCTAACCTGGTATTCGGCATTTTCCCTCTCGAGTTCGATCTCAGTGTCGTATGTGAAGCGTGGAATCGGAAAGTCCTTTGGCCACTGTTCTGTTCGGGACGACACAGACTCAGAGGATGACAGGATCACAGTGCCACCTGATACTATGGAAATGCTGTCATCAGAGCCATGTGAGGTTGAGTGAGATGCAGTCTCAACAGGGGTACTGGTCAAAGTTGGGTTAGTGTGCTGCTGAATCACCTTTACTGTCCCCAAACCCCTGAGTTCAGAGGTAGAAGTCAAATTGAAGAACTCGTTGCCAGAATTTTGGTCCATATTTTGCAGTCTAATGTTGCCTTTTAACCCAAATACACTTTTTATCGTTTCGAGCAGATCATCCAAGAACTCTGGAATGCCATTTTGGAGGGTAAGATTTTCAGAGTTGTTCTCCCCAAAGACAACTTTCAATCTTGTGGGCTTGGTTCCAGCCATGTTGGTCTGAAAAAGAGAGCAAGGACACATCATTTTACTTAGTTTGATACATCTATTAATGTGGCTTTAAACTCAATACAATGTAGGGCTCAATTGAATATAATGAATTACTATTACATTCACCAGTCTAACCTTTAAACATGTATGTATCTTTTCACTGTGACGAGACGCATCCCTCATAGTCTGCTAGCGGGTATACAGTAAATCTTGGAGTTCTTGTGGCTCTACAAGTAACACTTCATGATTGGGCGACATTTTAAGGTCATATGCTCTGTAGTGTTCAATATACCACCCGCAAAGCCTCCTGACAATGAATATCAACTTCTCCTGCGATATTATCATGTTAATGATTTCACTAAACTCTGGCAGTCCCCCGAGTGAGCCATGTGCCAATATCATGCCATCCCTGTAGTTGACTCCATTGTGTGTCACACTTATAGCTAGGCATGCTATGTCCACATTTAAGCAGTTCCGTCTCAGAGCATTTGAGATTTCCTCTTTTAGAACATCAATGTGAATAGTTTTTCTTGATACAAAAGTAAGTGGCACAGGATGAGGCCGATTAGTTTTGTCAGTCAACTTAAAAGGAAAAGTTATTATTGCCTTGTTCAAAGTGGACCAAGTGAAGTACTTTTTTTTGTGATGCATACACTGAGGCACAGTGCAAGCTCAAAAAGGACAATGCCTTCAAATAGATCATGAACAATATCTGGAGGAAAATCAGTGGTCACATCAAAACAGGAGAGGTGCTTTGACAAAACAAAGTTCTTTTTCACACAGTAATAATTGGACAGTTGCTTTTCCTCAAGCACCCTCAGGTGACCTGCATGAATTTCCTTCGTTCTTCGACAGAAAGCTCCACTTCTAACTTATTTTGTCTGATATTATAACTTGTCTGCAGTGCGAAATCTACAGGTGTACGCCCCCTGTGAAATTCTCAACAAATCCTGCAATAGCGTGTGCACCAAGGTTGTCTGCGACAACACACTGACCTGTAGCTTTCACTGTTCTGCCCAACTTCCAGACAAAGACCCCATTCTGTTCTAAATGTACAAGGTCACTAATCAGAGGTTCTAAAACTTTTTCATAGCCATAGCACTTCACATCATTGCTTTTGATTAAAGCAGCCAAATATATAGACGACAAAGTGGACTGACAACCTGGCTGCAAATGACCCAATATCCAATAAAGGCCACGTATGTTATGTTTCTTTCTAGACTAGAAAGAATATATAATATCAACGAGATACTGTCCTGTTTGGATAGCAATTCATTTTATTTGAAAAAGACACCATCAAAGAGGGATGTGTATACCTGCTCAGAGCTGGGTGTCTATTAATCTATGGTATTAAAATGGCCAGCCTGATCTAGAATACTTGGACAATTAAGAATCTGCTGTAAGGACTTTAAAATAGGAATATATTGGAAGGACTTAGTGAGGATTGCGGAGCAGGGTGATTTCTTGACAGATGGCTCAGTAAAGCATTCCAAATCTTAAATGTGCATATGCAATCCAAGTAAGTACATGGGCATGAATGGCCCGTCCATAATGCCTATGACTAAATTTATAATGGTTGAGCAGTTCTGATCTTCTTGAAAAATAACTCCCACAATCTTTGCATTTCCACATTCATTGCAACTCTAGAAAAACAAAAGACTAGGACTTTACTAGGCACATTAGGCCTGTCTAAATAACGTTACCTTTACTAGGAACATTAGGCCTGTCTAAATAACGTTACCTTTACTAGGAACATTAGGCCTGTCTAAATAACGTCACCTTTACTAGGAACATTAGGCCTGTCTAAATAACGTCACCTTTACTAGGAACATTAGGCCTGTCTAAATAACGTTACCTTTACTAGGAACATTAGGCCTGTCTAAATAACGTTACCTTTACTAGGAACATTAGGCCTGTCTAAATAACGTTACCTTTACTAGGAACATTAGGCCTGTCTAAATAACGTCACCTTTACTAGGAACATTAGGCCTGTCTAAATAACGTTACTTCTGGGAGAGATACAAAATGCCAATCTGGGGTTGGGGTTGGGGTTGAGTGGGGTGGGGTGGGCAATGCAAATAGTCCAGGTAGCCATGATTAGCTGTTCAGGAGTCTTATGGCTTGGGGGTAGAATCTGTTAAGAAGCCTTTTGGACCTAGACTTGGCGCTCCGGTACCGCTTGCCGTGCGGTAGCAGAGAGAACAGTTTATGACTAGGGTGGCTGGAGTCTTTGATAATTTTTAGGAACCTTCCTCTGACGCCGCCTGGTATAGAGGTCCTGGATGGCAGGAAGCTTGGCCCCAGTGATGTACTGGGCCGTATGCACTACCCTCTGTATTGCCTTGTGGTCGGATGCCGAGCAGTTGCCATACCAGGCGGTGATGCAACCAGTCAGGATGCTCTCAATGGTGCAGCTGTAGAACTTTTTGAGGATCTGAGGACCCATGCCAAATCTTTTCAGTCTCCTGAGGGGGAGTAGGCTTTGTCATGCCCACTTCACGACTGTGTTGGTGTATTTGGACCATGATAGTTTGTTGGTGATGTGGACACCAAGGAACTTGAAGCTCTCAACCTGTTCCACTATAGCCCTGTCGTTGAGAATGGGGGCGTGCTTAGTCCTCTTTTTTTACCTGTAGTCCACAATCATCTCCATTGTCTTGATCACGTTGAGGGAGAGGTTGTTATCCTGGCACCACACGGCCAGGTCTCTGACCTCCTCCCTATAGGCTGTCTCATCATTGTCGGTGATCAGACCTACCACTGTTGTGTCATCGGCAAACTTAATGATGGTGTTGGAATCGTGCCTGGCCATGCAGTCATGGGTGAACAGGGAGTACAGGAGGGGACTGAGCACCCACCCCTGAGGGGCCTCTGTGTTGAGGATCAGCGTTGCAGATGTGTTGTTACCTACCCTTACCACCTGGGGGCAGCCCGTCAGAAAGTCCAGGATCCAGTTGCAGAGGGAGGTGTTTAGTCCCAGGGTCCTTAGCTTAGTGGTGAGCTTTGAGGGCACTATGGTGTTGAGCGCTGAGCTGTAGTCAATTAATAGCATTCTCAAGTAGGCATTCCTCTTGTCCAGGTAGGAAAGGGCAGTGTCGAATGCAATAGAGATTGCATCATCTGTGGATCTGTTGGGGCGGTATGCAAATTGGAGTGGGTCTAGGGTTTCTGGGATAATGGTGTTGATGTAGCCATGACCAGCCTTTCAAAGCACTTCATGGCTACAGACGTGAGTGCTACGGGTCGGAAGTCAATTAGGCAGGTTATATTAGTGTTCTTGGGCACAGGGACTATGGTGGTCTGCTTTAAACATGTTGGTATTACAGACTTAGTCAGGGGCATGTTGAAAAAATCAGTGAAGACACTTTCCAGTTGGTCAGCGCATGCTCGGAGTACACGTCCTGGTAATCCATCTGGCACTGCGGCCTTGTGAATGTTAACCTGCTTAAAAGTATTACTCACATCAGCTACAGAGAGTGTGATCACATAGTCATCCGGAACAGCTGATGCTCTCATGCATGCTTCAGTGTTGCTTGCCTCGAAGCGAGCATAGAAGTGATTTAGCTCCTCTGGTAGGCTTGTGTCACTGGGCGGCTCGCGGTTGTGCTTCCCTTTGTAGTCTGTAATAGTTTTCAAGCCCTGCCACATCCGACGAGCGTCAGAGCCGGTGTAGTACGATTCAATCTTAGTCCTTTATTGACTCTTTGCCTGTTTGATGGTTCGTCGGACGGCATAGCGGGATTTCTTATAAGCGTCCGGGTTAGAGTCCCGCTCCTTGAAAGCGGCAGCTCTACCCTTTAGCTCAGTGCGGATGTTGCTTGTAATCCATGTTTTCTGGTCGGGGTATGTACGTACGGTCACTGTGAGGACGACGTCATCGATGCACTTATTGATGAAGCCAGTGACTGATGTGGTGTACTCCTCAATGCTATCAGAATAATCCCGGAACATATTCCAAAACTGTCCTGCGTCATCTGATCACTTTCTTATTAACCGAGTCAATGGTGCTTCCTGCTTTAGTTTTTGCTTATAAGCAGGAATCAGGAGGATAGAGTTATGGTCAGATTTGCCAAATGGAGGGCGAGGGAGAGCTTTGTAGGCGTCTCTGTGTGTGGAGTAAAGGTGGTCTAGAGTTTTTTTCCCTCTGGTTGCACATTTAACATGCTGGTAGAAATTAGGTAGAACGGATTTCAGTTTCCCTGCATTAAAGTCCTTGGCCACTAGGAGCGCTGCCTCTGGATGAGCGTTTTCCTGTTTACTTATGGCATTATACAGCTCATTGAGTGCAATCTTAGTGCCTGCATCGGTTTGTGGTGGTAAATAGACAGCTACAAAAAATATAGATGAAAACTCTCTTGGTAAATAGTGTGGTCTACAGCTTATCATAAGATACTCTACCTCTGGCGAGCAAAACCTCGAGACTTCCTTAGTATTTGATTTTATGCACCAGCTGTTGTTTACAAATATACACAGACCACCACCCCTTGTCTTACTGGAGGCAGCCGTTCTATCCTGCCGATGTAGCGTATATATTGCCAGCTGTATGTTATCCATGTCGTCGTCCAGACACGACTCTGTGAAACATAAGATATTACAGTTTTTAATGTCCCATTGGTAGGATAACCGTAATTTTAGGTCGTCTCATTCATTTTCAAATGATTGAACATTGGCTAATAGGACTGATGGAAGAGGCAGTTTACTCGCACCCCGACCTACGTCCACGATATCTCAGTCTCTTTCTCATGCGAATGAAGGGGATTTGGGCCTTGTCGGGTGTCTGTAGGATATACTTTGCGTCCGACTCGTTGAAGACTTAATCTTCGTCCAATACGAGTTGAGTAATTGCTGTCCTGATATCCAGAAGCTCTTTTTGGTCATAAGAGACGGTGGCAGAAACATTATGTACAGAATAAATTAAAAATAACGCAAAAAAAACAATACATAATAGTACAATTGGTTAGAGGGCTGTAAAACTGCGGCTATCTTCTTCGGCGCACCATTCTTTCAATTGGTTGGCTAGCTAAGTTTGCATGTTAGCGAGTAGTAGCATTTTAGCTAACACAATTACTATGACAAAGACAGAAAATAACCTTACTACTAATAATAGCTAACCGTTAGAAGTAGCTCGCCACCATCCCAAGACACAATGTCAGCATAAGTTTTAAAAAAAACAAAATGAACCGGGAGAAAATACACTGACTTAGTTGACAATGTCAGAACTATCCTTACAAAACTTAACACAGACACTCGCTCGCTCGCTCGCTAGTAAAAGTGACTACCATAAGCTAGCTAGCTAAGTTACCAATGACTTTCATAACACATTACGTCCACAACAAAGTTGTATAAATCTCAAACTTCTGCCAAATGGTCAATTATACAATTATCAAACACACCACCGACAACATATTGCTTATGAAATATGATTTCATGACTCAACCTACCGTGTATAACAGTGCTTTGTCATCAACCGTTATGAACTGGGAAGAGCAAGAGGATTTGCAGGTGGAAAAGTTGCCGCTGAACGTTGCATCATGACGTCCGATGTCTGTGCAGACCATACATTTGCATGCGTAAGGAGAACAAACTATTTCTATGCTTCCAATGAAACAGAAATATTAGATTGAGGGGAATGTAAATGTATTTAGGTTGAGCGAATCCACAAGAAATAGGTTGAAACCACTAAAGTATAATTTTTAATAAAACATACATACATTGAGGACACACTCATTTTCACTTCACCTGAGTCAGAAGATGTGCATCTCAATCGATCTTTCCTCGTTGTCACGATCGTCGGTAAGAGATGAGGACCAAGGCGCAGCGTTGCAGACGAACATACTCTTTATTATTGATACACGATCAAAAACAACAAAACGATAACGTGACAGTCACTGGTCAAACACAAACCAACACGAACAAGATCCCACAACCACTGTGGGCAAACAGCTTGTTTAAATGTGGTTCCCAATCAGAGACAACCAGCCACAGCTGACACTCGTTGCCTCTGATTGAGAACCACACTGGCCAACATAGAAATGGAACACATAGAATACAACTGAAACTCACACCCTGGCTCAACATACAAGTGTCCCCAGAGCCAGGGCGTGACAGTACCCCCCCCCTAAAGGCGCGGACCGCGCCAACTAAATACCACAGGGGAGGGACCGGGTGGGCACTCCGCCTTGGCGGCGGATCCGGCTCCGGACCTGATCCCCACTCCCTCTCCAACCCCCCAAAGTACCCCTGGTCCGGTCTGGCCCCGCTGGCCGAAGCTTGACTGCACACTGATGGAGCGGATTGCTCTAGCTCCGGCGTAACGCATCTGACCGGTGCCGGACCAGGCACCAGTGGAACAGGCACGGGCCGTGCCGGACTGACGACGCCCACCACTGGCTTGGTGTGGAGAACAGGCACGGGCCGTGCTGGACTGGCGACGCACACCACTGGCTTGGTGTGAGGAGCAGGAGCGGGCCGAACCGGGCTGGCGACGCGCACCATTGGCTTGGTGCGGGAAGCAGGAGCGGGCCAGACCGGGCTGACGATGCGCACCCCTGGCTTGGTGCGTGGAGCAGGAACGGACCGGACCGGGCTGACGATGCGCACCCCTGGCTTAGTGCGTGGAGCAGCAACGGGCCGGGCCGGGCTGACGATACGCACCCCTGGCTTGGTGCGTGGAGCAGGAACGGGCTGGACCGGGCTGACGATGCGCACCCCTGGCTTAGTGCGTGGAGCAGCAACGGGCCGGGCCGGGCTGACGATACGCACCCCTGGCTTGGTGCATGGAGCAGGAACGGGCTGGACCGGGCTGACGACTCGCACCCCTGGCTTGGTGCGAGTGGCAGGAACAGGCCGGACCGGGCTGGCGACGCGCACCATAGGCTTGGTGCGGGGAGCAGGAACAGGCCGGGCCGGGCTGGCGAAGCGCACCATAGGCTTGGTGCGGGGAGCAGGAACAGGCCGGGCCGAGCTGGCGACGCGCACCGTAGGCTTGGTGTGAGTTGCAGGAACAGGCCGGGCTGGGCTGGCGACGCGCACCGTAGGCTTGGTGCGAGGGGCAGGAACAGACCGGACCGTACTGGGGACACACACCACTGGCCCTACACCGGGATCTGGAACGGGCCGGACCGGACTGGTAACACACCCCAGTACCTCTCGCCGTGCCTCTACACCTTCCTTCCCTTCTTTGACCAGTGGCCCCCGTAACCTGGCGGCCTCCTCTGCCAACCCGCTGGACCGCTCTATCGCGGCCTCCTGCTGCCCCGACGTCCACGTCGTGAGCCCCCCCCTAAAAAATTTCTGGGGGTCTCTCTTCCCCGTGGGCCAGGCCTCTATAGTTCTCGCCCAACTCTCGCTCTTCTGCTTCCAACTCCCGCCATTCAGCTCCTCATTTGGCTTGACCCAATCGAAACTCTTCCTCCACTGTTCCCAAGTCCACCCTCTCTGCTCCTCACTAGGCTTGACCCAGTCGAGGTTGCCACGGAGATCTGCTAGCGATTCACCTGGCGATGGCTCCTGGACACGCTGCTTGGTCCCGTTTTGGTGGGATCTTCTGTCACGATCGTCGGTAAGAGATGAGGACCAAGGCGCAGCGTTCCAGACGAACATACTCTTTATTATTGATACACGATCAAAAACAACAAAACGATAACGTGACAGTCACTGGTCAAACACAAACCAACACCAACAAGATCCCACAACCACTGTGGGCAAACAGCTTGTTTAAATGTGGTTCCCAATCAGAGACAACCAGCCACAGCTGACACTCGTTGCCTCTGATTGAGAACCACACTGGCCAACATAGAAATGGAACACATAGAATACAACTGAAACTCACACCCTGGCTCAACATACAAGTGTCCCCAGAGCCAGGGCGTGACACTCGTCTGCTCTCTAATCTGAAAATACAGGCTAGGGAAAAGCAATAGGCCATGCGTGTGTGTGTGTATAAATTGCATGTGTGTTTGTGTAGAAATATTGTGTGTAGAAATAGTGTGTGTGTGTGTGTGTGTGTGTGTGTGTGGTGTGTGTGTGTGCCTGGCTGACCTCCCGTGTTGTCTAGCCAGATGTTTACTGGCCATTTTCCCATGAATCATAGCTGGTTTTGGGCCACAGTGTTATAGGTTGCAGGTGTGTTGTAAGAAAAACACCACCATATACCAAAACACCAGGAGAGGAACTGTCCGACTCATTCTAAATCATCCTACAAATGGAAAACGCTAAACACATTAAACAACATGTTTGTCCCAATTTGGACTGCTTGAGTTCAAACAGTTGATATTTTTACTTTGATACAACTGGACAAAATATGTGGAGGTTATTTCCTATTTTAGATAGTGGCCAAAGTATTGTATTTTATAAATATGGAAAATGTAATATGACAACGCAGTACACAATGCCTGTTTGGTGTTAAGGTGCTGTGCTAGGAAACAGGTTGTCTCACAGTGCCAGTACACAACCTTCCTATTATAGCACATTTAACCTAGACTATTAAACATAATCATATCATACCAACATAGACTCATAAATGCTTGTTTCTTCCCTGTTTGGCCCTCAAGATTCTTTTACATTTTTGACATTTTTGAGTACCTTCTACTGGTCCTCCAACACCACTTCCCTTACAGCAGAATCTGGTCTCCCATCCAGGTATCAACAGGGTGTAGACCTACTTAGTTTCGTATGAGAGCCAGCAGGGGGTTGCAGGGTGGTATAGTTAGTCTCACACACATAGTGCTGTTATTAAAATATTTTGTTTATTTCTCAAAAAGTTTGTAGAAATCTGGGATGAGCCTAAATAATACTATAAAAATAAATATGAACTAAATAAATAAAACTGCACTCTCAAAGAACTGATTAACATCAGAGATTCAGGAAGCCGCCTATCAGTCAAGGCTCTGCCGCTTTGTCCCAGATACTTTAAACACCAAGCCCTGGAAATGCAAGGATTGCCTTAATATATGCATGTAACTCCCCTCCTGAAAAAAAATACATGAAACCTGTTTGTGCCGTGCTTATGTTTGCAAAAGCTACAAATAACTATGTTTGTTCGAACTGTTTGTGTACAAGCGGCAGTGGAGTCACATTTTTTTACATTTTAGTCATTTAGCAAACGCTCTTTTCCAGAGCGACTTACAGTTAGTGAGTGCATACATTATTATTTTTTCATACTGGCCCCCCGTGGGAATCGAACCCACAACCCTGGCGTTGCAAACGCCATGCTCTACCAATTGAGCTACATCCCTGCCGGCCATTCCCTCCCCTACCCTGGACGAATTGTGCGCTGCCCCATGGGTCTCCCGTTCGCGGCCGGCTACGACAGAGCCTGGATTCGAAACAGGATCTCTAGTGGCACAGCTAGCACTGCAATGCAGTGCCTTAGACCACTGCGCCACTCGGATCTACTTGAGGATCATAAAAGAAAATGTCACAAAAACAGGGTTTATAATGAAACACAAGAGACAGGAGAAACACATATTTTCCTTTATTAAAAACGGTATAATTCAGGTGACGTTGAGTATGGCCTTTAAATTAATCCTTACCTTTCTTTCTAGTGAAATAAGGTGTCATGAACCCTGCATCCTGAGTCGGTTCCTGCCTGTGTTGTCATTTTTCTGCTCGGAATCTCCAGTTTCCTGAGGGTTCTGGAACGCTCCCTGCCTGGTTGCCGGGCGACGTTGCTAGGCGGGAGCTCTCCTGATTAACCGCACCTGCATTTCATCAGCGATCTGCACACCTGGTCCTGATCATCACCCTTTTTAAGCTCTGACCTGACGTCCATTCCCTGCCGGATCGTTAGCCATGAACAGTATGTTTGTCAGTGTATCAGCCTTGGAGCTTCTAGCGTTAGTTTTGTTGTTTTGCACCTTGTTGGCTTGCTGTGTACTTACCTCCGTTTTGTTCTATCTGCAGTCACTCACCCGGAACCTTCACCCAACCCCTGCCTGGTGGTCGGCGGCTGCCGAGCCATTATTGGATCTGCCACTGCACCCCCACCAACTCATCTCCGCCGCCCGCTCTGTTCCCTGGATTATTCAGCATCGTTTTTGAATCTGTTAAATAAATACTCACCTTCGTTTCAACTCACCTTGTCCTGGTCTGCTTCTGGGTTCTGGCTTTGTAACCCGTGACAGAACGATCCGGCCAGTAATGAACCCAGCGGACCTGGACTCTGTTCGCCATGCCATTACCCATCAGGAGAAGATGTTGGGACAACATAGCACGGCACTACAGGAGATAGCGTTGTCAGTTCGGAACTTTTCTACCAGTCTGACGAAGATCCAGGCCCAGCTCAGTTTGCCGGTGGAGAATCCACTACCGGTTTCACCCATCTCGCCTGCCGCTTCTGGAGCTGTGTCCTTCCGTGAGCCCAAGGTTCCGACGCCGGATAAATATGAGGGGGACCTGGGAAGATGCCGTTCTTTCCTTATGCAGTGTGGATTAGTGTTCGATCTACAGCCCTACTCTTATGCCACAGACAAGGCTAGGATAGCCTTTGTTATTGAGTTGCTGCGTGGTCGAGCGCTGGAGTGGGCTTCAGCCGTTTGGGAACGACAGGACACCTGCATGGCTTCATACCAGGAGTTCACGGCCGAGATGAGGAAGCTATTCGACCATTCCGTCCGAGGTATGGACGCAGCTAGGCGCCTGTTTTCGCTTCGCCAAGGAACTCGCAGCGTTGCCGACTTCGTGATCGAGTTCAGGACGTTGGCTGTGGAGAGTGGGTGGAATGAGGAGTCTCTGCAAGCGGCCTTTTACCAGGGGCTGTCGGAGCAGCTCAAGGATGAGTTGATCTCCTATCCGGAGCCTAGTGACCTGGACAGCTTGGTAGCCTTGTCTATTCGGGTGGATAACCGAGTTCGAGAGCGAAGGAGGGAGAAGCAATGGGGCCCGTCCAATCAATCAGCTTCTCAGTTCCCAGTCGGGTCGGGGGGTGGACCAGAATACGTCGATCATTATCCAACACACAGGATTAGTGGAGAGGTCCTGCCTCCCGATTCTGAACCCATGCAAGTGGGGCGGCACGGGTTAACCAAGGAGGAGCGCCAACATAGACGTAAGACCAACTGCTGCCTCTACTGTGGTAGTTCGGGACATTACATCTCCACTTGTTCCCGGCGGTCATCAAACTGCTCGGCTCGCTAAAGTTGGGAGGACTTTTAGCGAGCCAGTTTCAACCTCTCAATACCTCTGTCAGACCCCGTTTCCCGGCTACCCTCATGAACAGGAATCAGAGCTTAGCGATTAACGCTTTTGTCGATTCAGGTGCCGATGGAAGCTTTATTGATGCCGAAGTGGTGGAACAGCTGGGGCTTTCCAAGGAGCGATTACCGGAAGCCATTGAAGCTACCACTCTGAACGGCAGTAGTCTGGCACGTATCACGATGAGGACTGAACCGGTTAAGATGCTGTTGTCAGGGAATCATTCTGAGGTGATCTCATTCTTCATTCTGCCTTCTTCCCATGTTCCTCTGGTCCTTGGATACCCCTGGCTGAAAGAACACAATCCCACGTTCGATTGGGTGACTGGCAAGGTAACTAGTTGGAGCCTTGATTGTCATGCTAACTGTCTCAAGACTGCCTGTTCCCATTCGGTTCCCAGTCAGGTGATTGAGGCTAAACCCCCAGATTTGTCCCTGGTTCCCGAGACATATCACGATTTGGGGGAAGTGTTCAGTAAGCAGAGGGCTCTGTCACTCCCTCCCCACCGACCATATGATTGTGCCATCAACCTGTTCCCTGGAGCTGTCTATCCCAAGGGACGGTTATACAGTATCTCCCGACCTGAACGTGAGGCTTTGGAGACCTACATCAAGGAGTCCCTAGCTGCTGGTCTCATTCGTCCCTCGTCATCACCCCTGGGGGCAGGATTCTTCTTTGTGGGTAAGAAGGATGGCTCTCTTCGACCGTGTATTGATTATCGGGGGTTGAATGATATCACGGTCAAGAACAAGTATCCCCTGCCCTTGATGAGCTCTGCCTTCGACTCCTTACAGGGTGCTACTGTGTTCACCAAGCTAGACCTACGCAATGCGTATCACCTGGTCCGGATCAGAGAGGGGGACGAGTGGTTGACGGGTTTCAATACACCGATGGGTCACTTCGAGTATCAGGTGATGCCGTTTGGACTGACCAATGCTCCAGCTGTATTCCAGAGTATGGTGAATGACGTCCTGAGAGATATGATCGGTCTCTTTGTGTTTGTTTACCTGGATGACATTCTGATCTTCTCGAAGGAACCTTCCAACCACGTCCAGCATGTCAGGCAGGTTCTGCAGCGATTGTTGGAGAATTGCCTGTTCGTGAAGGCCGAGAAGTGCGAATTTCACGCCCACACTACATCCTTCCTCGGGTACATCATCTCCAGGGGAGAGATTAGGATGGACCAGGAGAAGGTTAGGGCGGTTCTGGAATGAGCCCAGCCCGGTACGAGATTGCAGCTCCAGAGGTTTCTGGGGTTTGCGAATTTCTACCGCAGATTCATCCGGGATTACAGCCGTGTGGCCGCTCCGTTAACTGCCCTGACTTCCAGTACCAGGACCTTCAATTGGAATCCGGAGGCGGACCGAGTGTTCCTGGATTTGAAGAGGCGATTCACCAACGCACCGATTCTCTCTCAACCTGACACGGCCCGTCAGTTCGTCGTTGAAGTGGATGCGTCTGATGTGGGGGTTGGCGCCATCCTGTCCCAGCGATGCTCCACTGATGGTAAACTCCATCCCTGCGCCTACTACTCTCGTCGTCTTTCGTCTGCGGAGAGGAACTACGATGTGGGTAACCGGGAGCTTCTCGCGGTGAAGCTTGCCTTGGAGGAGTGGCGCCACTGGTTGGAGGGGGCGGAGCAACCGTTTATTGTCTGGACTGACCACAAGAATCTTGCTTACGTGCAATCGGCTAGACGTCTCAACTCCCGTCAGGCCAGGTGGTCTTTGTTTTTCGGACGCTTTAATTTTTCCCTGACGTTCCGACCTGGATCTAAGAACGGCAAGGCGGACGCCTTGTCCCGGATGTTCTCCAAGACGGAGGAGAGTGGGGCCAAGACCGAGACGATTCTTCCCCGGAACTGTGTCGTGGGAGCAGTTATGTGGAAGATTGAGGAGGAGGTTATGGCGGCCCTTCGGACGCAGCCCGGTCCCGGTAACGGTCCACCCGGTCGGTTGTTTGTGCCTGAGTCGGTTCGTTCTGCTGTCCTCCAATGGTCCCACGCCAGCAATATGGCTTGTCACCCTGGCGTGGCTCGGACGATGGCGTTACTTCGCAGACGATTTTGGTGGCCTGCCATGGGAGAAGATACTCGGAGGTTTGTTGCTGCCTGTCCAGTGTGTGCGCAGAATAAGAGTGCCAATCGGCCCAGCTCTGGACTACTTCACCCCCTCCCTATTCCCCGGCGACCATGGTCGCATCTGGCCCTGGACTTTGTCACTGGGTTGCCCTCTTCTGAGGGGAACACGGTCATTCTGACTATCGTGGACAGATTCAGCAAGTTCGCCCACTTTGTGCCCATTTCCAAGCTTCCCTCTGCCTCTGAGACGTCCGAGATCCTGGTTAGGGAGGTTTTCAGGGTCCACGGGTTGCCCAGTGACATAGTTTCCGACCGTGGTCCTCAGTTTACCTCTGCTGTCTGGAAGTCCTTCTGTTTGGCCATTGGAGCTACAGTCAGTCTCACATCTGGTTTTCACCCCCAATCTAATGGTCAGGCGGAGAGAGCCAACCAGAAGATGGAATCCACGCTACGCTGCCTTGTCTCCTCATTTTACATTACATTTTAGTCATTTAGCAGACGCTCTTATCCAGAGCGACTTACAGGAGCAATTAGGGTTAAGTGCCTTGCTTAAGGGCACATCGACAGATTTTTCACCTAGTCAGCTTGGGGATTAGAACCAGCAACCTTTCGGTTACTGGCACAACGCTCTTACCCACTAAGCTACCTGCCGCCCCACCTCCTGGGTCTCCTCCAACCCCACCTCCTGGGTCTCTCAGTTGCCTTGGGTTGAGTATGCCCACAATACTCTCCCTACATCTGCCACTGGGATGTCTCCCTTCCAGTGCCTGTATGGCTACCAACCTCCCTTGTTTCCTTCTCAGGAGAAGGATCTCTCAGTGCCCTCTGTTCAGGCCCACATTCGTCGTTGCCACC
>NW_028162682.1:0-32227 GCF_964263955.1 Coregonus lavaretus | reverse complement strand
TGTATGTCACTCCTCCAGACTGCATACTGGACCACTGTATGTAATCCTCACTGCCCCCAACTGCACTTAGCCAGATGGACACACACACACACACAAGCATAAGCACACACACACAGTAGCAAAAGCACGCAAAAATGTGGACACACACACACACACACTGTTCTACAGTATAGGCCAACCGTATCCAACTGTATCACTGCTGAATATGTCATTCTGAGAGACTCCAGTCCTCACTTTTATTTTCCATCCTGAACCACTCTGACTGTCTCTATATGAACCACCTCATAGAGCAGTTAGTCAACAATCAGTTTCTTCTGTTTTAAAAGGTCTTGGCTTCCCCTTTCTCTCCGTACTTAAGCAATGAAGCGATAAGAGGACAAACTGTACTTCATTGCCTTGCATAATGTAATTCAATATTCAGATATGGAGCATGTTAAGGACGGCCACTCTGATACCCTCTCCTATACCTTCTCTCTGAAGATGTAAAATAAAACGCATAAAGTCCTTTCTATTTCATCTCTAATGACAATTTGCCATTTTTCTCTCTCAATCTGATGCTGCCATGTCATATCTCTCTCTCTCTCTCTCTCTCTCTCTCTGTCTGTCTTTCTCTCTCTCTCTTTCCCTCTCTCTCTCTCTCTCTCTCTCTCTCTCTCTCTCTCTCTCTCTCTCTCTCTGTCTTTCTCTCTCTCTCTTTCCCTCTCTCTCTCTCTCTCTCTCTCTCTCTCTCTCTCAATCTCTCTCTGTCTCTCTCTCTCTCTTTCTCTCAATCTCTCTGTCTCTGTCTCTCTCTGTCTCTGTCTTTCTCTCTCTCCCCCCCCTCTCTCTCTCTCTCTCTCTCTCTCTCTCTCTTTCTCTCAATCTCTCTCTGTCTCTCTCTCTCTCTCTATCTTTCTCTCAATTTCTCTGTCTCTGTCTCTCTATGTCTCTGTCTTTCTCGCTCTCCCCCCTCTCTCTCTCTCTCTCTCTCTTTCCCTCTCTATTTCTCTATATCTATCTCTATCTATCTCTCCATCCACCCATCCACCCTCTCGCTCTCTCTCTCTCTCTCTCGCCCTCGCTCTCTCTCTCTCTCTCTCTCTCGCTCTCTCTCTCTCTCTCTCTCGCTCTCTCTCTCTCTCTCTCTCTCTCTCTCTCTCTCTCTCTCTCTCTCTCTCTCTCTCTCTCTCTCTCTCTCTCTCTCTCTCTCTCTCCAGAAGTCAAGATCTGACCATGACTTTCAACCAACGCTCGCTAGCTCGCTCTCCAACCTGAAATATCGGCCCTTAATGTAACTATTTCCAGTTAATAGTTTTATGTAAGTACAGTAAGTAGGTGGATGGAAGGAAGTCTATTTGGTAACGTACTTCAAAAATAGACTGACACCTGGGAGATGGAGGATTATGGATGTGTCCTAAATGGCACCCTATTCCCGATGAAGTGCACTACTTTTGACCAGGACCCATAGGGCTATGGTCAGAAGTAGTGCACTATGAAGGGAATAGGGTGCCATTTGGTATGAAACATGATGTCTGATGACTGGTGCTGCGGTTGAAACGGTGAGAGAGAGAGAGAGAGAGAGAGAGAGAGAGAGAGAAGAGAGAGAGAAAGAGAGAGAGAGAGAGAGAGAGAGAGAGAGAGAGAGAGAGAGAGAGAGAGAGAGATGGAGAGAGATTTGAAGAGAAACAGACAAGGGGTCTTAAAGAGGAGGAGAGGAGGAAAGAGGAGAGTAGGAGAGAGGGGAGGAGGTGACAAAGGGAGAGTATGAGAAACATGGCAGGTTTGACTTAGACATTTAACTGCCCTTTACTGATTTTTTTGTTTCATTTTCATAGTTTTCGCAGCATGTGGTGGTCTTTAATCCAACCACAAATACCACTCTACATCTATAAGAAAAACAGCATAGCTACAAAAATATTGGTGGGGGAAAGAATAGCACCAAAGCATAGAGTAACCTGTTATACAAGGCCCACTAATGCATGTATTGGTACAACAAAATAGATATTACTGTAAGAATGATACATATATATATAAGCCTACAGGAAGGCTGAAAACTGCATCGGGTCCATGGGAGAGGAGAGAGAAAGAGGAACTACCCTCCTCAGTAGTAAAATGTATTTATTTATAGACAGAAATAAAGGGATTACCTCCCTGCCGGAGGAGAGGGGGGAAGGAAGGGGAGGAGAGGAGGAGACCGAGGGAAAAGCCAATAATATTCTAACATCCCAGTCAAGAAGAGGAGAGGGAGAGAGAGAAAGTCAGGGAGGCAGAGAGATAAGGGGGGATAGGTTGAGGGAGAGATGGAGGGGGGATTGGCACTTTCTCACTTTTTGCCTCAGTGGCTGGAGGACTGGCCTCACGCTGCAATTAAGACCTGCTAATTAGCCCCGCATGACTAAAATAGAACGTGTTTAGTGAGGGGGAAACCTGCTAACTGTTCATTGCAAGCATGTGTGCGAGCCTAGGCTGCCAGCAGGCACTTGCGCCAGTTGCGCAAATGTCATTTCCTAAATCTATGTGTGCTGTAGCCTAGTCTATTTAATTTTATATTTTATAAATAAATAATCAGTCACAAATTCCACCAACGCTTCTAAACTTGACAAGAGAGGCGACAAAATGAAAAGAAAGACTTCAAAACAAGCAGCTGTGTAAATTCTGGCGACATACATTACTTACGTAAGGCAACTCGTTTCATTCCATACTACTCAACTCTTGTCTTTAGAGGCTGGCACACGCGCCACGCGCTGCGCAGATGTTCGCTCCCGGATACGTGCTCACGAGTGTTAATACCCTGGTTGTACAATATGTTCTTGCGCTGTTGCTAAGGAGAATATAGTGTGGTTTTACTAAAGGGATGAAGAATAGCAGGAACACCATAAAACATGTCAACCTTGGGTATAAAGTAGATTTGAGAAGATAAAGCCGACAGGGGGGTCGCGAAGCCGATAGAAGAGCCATCTGTCCACTCTACTAATCCAACACAACCACAAGAGCACCAAGTGGCACCGAGTAAGTTAGCCAATAGTGCGACTGCAGTGCAGAGCCCATATTCACAAAGTGACTCAGAATAGGAGTGCTGGTCTAGGATCAGACCCCCCAGTCCATATCCACTGAACAAAAATAGAAACGCCACATGTAAAGTGTTGATCACCTGTTTCATGAGCTGAAATAAAATATCTAAGACATTTTCCATACACACAAAAAGCGTATTTCTCTCAAATGTGTTTACATCCCTGTTAGTGAGCATTTCTTCTTTGCCAAGATAATCCATCCACCTGACAGGTGTGGCATATCAAGAAGCTGATTAAACAGCATGATCATTACACAGGTTCTCCTTGTGCTGGGACAATAAAAGGCTACTCTAAAATGTGCAGTTTTGTCACACAACACAATGCCACAGATGTGTTTGGAGGGAACATGCAATTGTCATGCTGACTGCAGGAATGTCCACCAGAGCTGTTGCCAGAGCATTGAATGTTCATTTCTCTACCATAAGCCAACTCCAATGTCATTTTAGAGAATTTATCAGTACATCCAACTAGCCTGACAACCGCAGACCACATCCATGGCCTTGTGTGGGCGAGCGGTTTGCTGATGTCAACGTTGTGAACAGAGTGCCCCATGGTGGCAGTGGGGTTATGGTATGGGCAGGTATAAGCTACGGACAATGAACACAATTGCATTTTGTCGATGGCAATTTGAATGCACAAAAATACCATGAGGAGATTTTGTTTAAGGTATCTGTGACCAACAGATGCATATCTGTATTCCCAGTCATGTGAAACCCATAGTTTAGGGCCTTATGAATGTATTTCAAGTGACTGATTTCCTCATATGAACTGTAACTCAGTAAAATCAATTATATTGTTGCATGTTGCTTTATATTTTTGTTCAATATAATATTATAGGGTGCCACTTATGAGTCTGAAACATTATAAAGGATGTCGAATTTAGTCTAAATTACTGTAGGCCTAATAATAACATTTTGAATAGTCAGATGGCGAATTACATTTAGGTGAAATGTATATTTCTTAAAAAATGGATACCAGAGACAGAATGGGTCTTAGCCTACAGGACGTGCTACATCATGGTTTAAGCCCACGATAGACCATGTAGCCATATAGCCCAGATGTGTCATAATCAAATCGATCTCTATTCCAGGGAAACAGGTGTGTCTGACATCTGCGTGACAATTCACACCGGCGGCGGAAGGGACTTTTGCCACCCATCACTGGGCTTGAACGGCTGTTCACAATGCCCATTGGCGATACAGGTCTCGGTACTCTACAACGTAGAGCCGGGGACAGCCAGGTATTTGTGTGCGGAAGTCCAGTGATTCTCGCCTCGCGCTCTCGGTACAGTGCCCGATTGACTTGGGACCGGCGCCAACCGATAGTCGCAAGAAGATGGAGAGAGAGCTGCGCTCTGAAAACGAGACATTTTTTTTTTTTTTTTTTTTTACTGCAACTTGGATGGGTTGCGGGGATTGGGGTGGGGGTGCGGTGTGTCGTGGTGGTATCATCTTAAAGATACTCAGATAGACAGTTATGTGAGCAGGGTAAAATAAATATGTCCCCCTGTTAAAGTGAATAAAAAATTGCTTATAATTTCCATCCTAGCATAACCATGGGACTCACTGAATGGTCCATATAATATAACAAATTATCATAGCATATAGCCTTTAGCCCGATCAGTACAATAACGGCGGGGATAATCATAATCACCTCATGAATATAGCCTAACAACAACTGCGACTCCAACTGTTAGAAACAGATTATAGTTGAACTGCACACCTACCTCGCTCATGTTGAGTACGTGCAGTGGGGAGAGAGTTCTTCAAACAAGTCACTTCTTCTCTTCTATTCACGTTTTTATAACCGGTTGTACTGGCAGTTTCAACGGTCTCTTTCCTTGGAAAAACACTTCAGTTGATCGAATGTTTTAAAGAGAAACTAAAAGGATGCGCCAAAGACAGGAGAGTCGGGGACGGGTGTAGAGTGGAGCAGAGCAACGTTTAATTGGGCTAAACGGTAAACTGACACCGTCTCATACAGACAGTCTAGGGTAGAGCAGCATGGATAGTGCAGTCAGAGCGAGCAGTGCGGTTGTGTGCAACAGAGAACGTCAGAATCCTCCGTACCTCTCTGCTTCTCCCACCCTCTCTCGCTCTCTCTCTTCTTCCCTTTCTTGCTTGCCCACTCAAGAGCGCTCTCACCCATTCACCGGAGACTTGCCCTTGTGCCAACTGAGCTGTGATGCGCTGACGCTGGCTCGTGGACATTAATCTTCTTTGAATAAATCACTTAGGGATAGATAAAGTAACACTTCTAACAAAAAATTATAACTAGGGAAGTTTAATCAGATTTTAATGTAGAAACACACCATTGAGACGCACTCCAAATGCGTAAAATTAGATTACTGGTGCATGCGCTATGAGAAGCATATATCTCAAAATAGGCCGACATGACATCATCAATGACAGACAGTGATGTTATCTAATATATTTTCTGTTCATCCTATACCTCAGGAAAATGTGTGATTACGTGACCATGAGACCTACATTGTGCTATCATTCCCCTTAGAGGAATGGGAACCACACATTTTCCTTCCGACTTTTAGTTGTATCAGCCAGGAAAACACACAGACAGTTCCCCCTCTATCATAATCACATTCATACTCCCTCCTGTCACAGAATCACATTAATGATGGCTGATAATCCACATGTGCCTGTTACACCAACTAGAGGACGACAGATTTCCACCATCTATTTTTACAGTCAAGGAGTGTATCCCAAATAGCACCCTATTCCCTATATAGTGCTGTAGACAAGAGCCCTATGAGCCCTGTTCAAAAGTAGTGCACTAATTAGGGAATATGATGCCATTTTGGATGTAGCCTAGTTGTTGAGAGGTGAAGGGTGGAGTGCCACTTTGCTAAAAATTGTCTCTAATGTAACTGCCTGATCTTGATGTCCTCCAGTACTCCGACACTGTTATAGTATCATATGAGTAGACACACTCATAGGATAACATTATTTAGCAAGGCACACTGCACTGTGATGGTTCAACTGTGTATAGTCACATGGATGTTGTAACCCTTTAGTGAAGGCATGGTGAAGCTCCATCAACTGTTTAGGGGTTCAGCAGCGAAGCTGGCAAACTTTGAAAGGTCAGCCTCAGCACCCTGTGTGACCTAGATTCGTGACATTTTGTCTATAGGTCCGTCTCCTCACATTGAACAAATTTGCCTCAAGAACCCATAAAGTCCGCCATGATGGATTCTCCACCATTTTGAATGTTGTGAAAAATACTTCAAACGCTGGCACAGAATGACCGATCTTTGCAAAACTTGATATATGGCATCTATGGACCAAGGTCTGTAAACGCACTGTAATCCAGGCTAGTACATCAAACAACATGGCCGAACGGACCAACGTGGATGTGGTTTGTCACATAAATGCATATAAATCAATCACGTATATTTGTATTGTAATGAAACTTGGTACACATGTTCCAAACAGTGTGAATACTCAACATATCTAAGCACATTAACATAAACAACACTGTGGCGCTATAACGGTCACATTTTTATATATTTTGGTCTGTTTGACTCAAAGTGATGGAATTTGGCACACATGCTCAAGGATATGAGTCTAGCTAACCTGTAAAATATGTTTAGTTTGGCCACATTGTGGTGCTGTTGGACAGGTAAAACCATTTATGCAAGCTCATTGGCTCATAGCGGCCATATTGCTTCAGCTAGACTTTTGGAAAATAGTGTGTTTGAAAATATGCATTCATAGATGCTATATACCAAATTTGGTTCCGATCGGTCCAGCGGTTCTGGAGAAGAAGATGTTTAAATTAGTCAACATCATTGAAAATGGTCCAAAATACATCAAAAGCAAATAATATTGCATGATCAGTTTGATTTTGAGTTCTGATATTTGGCAAGCATGTTAAATAGTACAGAAGTAACTCGTCCTAGGGCAATGTGTCCAATTTGTCCTAATGGTGGCACTGTGGGCACACAGTTGAACCCCAGCAATGCTGCTTGCAGCTTTAATCATATGTTGTAACCCTACAGTACATATAACCCAAAGCATTATGATCCAAAAGGAAAAACTGATCTCAGATCAGCACTCCGATTCTGAGAGGCTTTGTAGATACGGGTCCTGGTTCCTCTCAAGGTTTCTTCATTACCTATGGAGTGTTCTGTCTTTTTCTTTACCTCTGTCCACTTGCAAGCCTTCTCAGGTACTGACTTTAAAATAAAAACACTATAAAAGAGCATTAGAGAATGACACAGGACTCACAAAAAGAAATCGTCAAACCTTGTTTTTCTTTGCGTTTATTCATCTCTAATGTTGTTGTTTTAATCTGTCCACAAACTCATATTATTAGTTACTACTATGTTAGGTACATTTTTCCCTCACTGCAATGGCAGTCATCTACACAAGAGCCCAAACCCAGCACTTCCCTCCACCTCTCCAACAGACAGTGGCTTCGGTCCAAATGGCACCCTATAGTGCACTACTTTTGACCACAGCCCTATGGCCCTGGTCAAAAGCAGTGCATTAAATAGGGAATAGGGTGCAATTTGGGACGCATCCAGTCACTATAGGATGCCCTCACACACCACAAAAGTTTTTTTCTTCAAAACATCCAACTAAGAAATGAAGGGTCAACCATATACACTCACCGGACAGTTTATTAGGTACATGTCTCTGAATGCCTCAGAGCCATGTGACTCCTACAGACAGTGGCTATGGCTTGCTATATAAAGCAGGCAGACAGGCACTGAGGCATTCAGTTACTGTTTGATTGAACGTTAGAATGGGCAAAACGAGTGACCTAAGCGACTTTGAGCGTGGTA
The DNA here is from genome assembly GCF_964263955.1 of Coregonus lavaretus. NCBI lineage: Eukaryota > Metazoa > Chordata > Actinopteri > Salmoniformes > Salmonidae > Coregonus > Coregonus lavaretus. Next base: position 24,373 of record NW_028162682.1, on the reverse strand, counting down.
TGATCGTCGGTGCCAGGCGCGCCAGATCCAATATCTCAGAAACAGCTGCCCTCCTGGGCTTTTTACGCACGACAGTGTCTAGGGTTTACTGAGAATGGTGCTACAAACAAAAAACATCCAGTCAGTGGCAGTCCTGTGGGCAAAAACCTCTCGATGATGAGAGAGGTCGAAGGAAAATGGCAAGAATCATGCAAGCTAACAGACAGGCCACAAACAGCCAAATAACGGCGCAGTACAACAGTGGTGTGCAGAACATCATCTTGGAATGCACAACTCGTCGATCCTTGTCACGGATGGGCTACTGCAGCAGACGACCACCCCAGGTTCCACTCCCATCAGCTAAAAACAAGAAGAAGCAGCTCCAGTGGGCACGCGATCACAAACACTGGACAATTGAGGAGTGGAAAAACCTCGCCTGGAACATGACAGTGACTTCAGTTGACTTGAGTGGCCTGCGCAGTCCCCAGACCTCAACCCAATAGAACATCTTTTGGATGAGAAGGAACAGGCTGTTCGCAGCATGAATGTACCGCCGTCCAATCTGCAGCAACTGCATGATGCCATTGTGTCAGCATGGACCAACATCCCTGTGGAACGTTTCCGACACCTTGTAGAATGCCCCAATAATTCAGGCTGTTCTGGAGGCAAAGGGGGGCCCGAACCGGTACTAGATGGGTGTACCTAATAAACTGTGTAGCTAGGCACCAATTAAAAGATTTCAAGCATATTTCAGAGAGATTTTTCAGTGCAAGAAGCAATTTAGGAAATATTTCAGATTGCCCATTGTCAGTCTGGGACGTTCATATTATCACATTATATACATATTCTGTGGGTAATTTAAGATTACGATGTAGATTAGATTCACTGGATCGAACATGTTTGTCAGTTTGAGGGCAATTCAGTTACCTTTAGGTGACTACAGTGATTGGCAGGTCACTTCTCCTATCGCTGGCAGGTCGCTTGTCATATCTGCCAATGGGAGGGAGGAGTGGGCAGGACTAGCACTTGGGTTTATGCTCTCTTTTTTAAAAACACAACATCTCTAGTGCTATAATGTTCTGTACAACATTAAACAACACATTTTTTTTCTTTTTTTCTTTCTTTCTTCTCCATAATAATGCCAAAACAATAATTATAAGAAGAAGAAGAACGTTACTCCATCTCATCAGGCATCAAATAAACAAACGAAAGTACGAACATCACACAAATTGACAATACAAATCTAAGAATAAAAGGCCTCAATACCAGATAGTACACATCATCACCTTCTAATGGTGCCACAGAGAGAGAGAGCAACAGGTTACAGAAGAGAGGAAGAAGAGAGAGAGGTTACGGAAGGGAGGTAGCAGAAAAGAGAGAGAGAGATGTACACACACATGAAAGGATAAAGGGATTGAAAGGGGGAGGGAGGGGACAGAACAAAATCTGAAGGTCACAAAGGTTTAAAATAAGGAAACAAATCACTTGGCCCCTGGGAAGTTGGAGCGACAGACAATGAGAGAGAGAGAGAGAGAGAGAGAGAGAGAGAGACAGAGAGAGAGAGAGAGAGAGAGAGAGAGAGAGAGAGAGAGAGAGAGAGAGAGAGAGAGAGAGAGAGAGAGAGAGAGAGAGAGAGAGAGAGAGAGAGAGAGAGAGAGAGAGAGAGAGAGATGTGTGGGCTAAGTGCTTTTGGTGAGCTTAGAAAATACCAAATCCAGGAAGTGCTTGACACAGAAGGCACGGTGGCTTTGACACTACAGGCTATGTCCAAAGGGCACTCTTTCTCCTAAATAGTACACTTCTTTCGACCAGGGTGCATAGCACTACTTTTGACCGGGGCTCAATGGTCCTGGTCAAAAGTAGCGCACTATATAGGGAATAGGGTGCAATTATGGATGTAGCCTTTAAGGAAACACCACTTAGGGAACTTCTAAACTCATATACGGCGCTCTAATGAGGATAGAAGTAAAACACATAATACACGTAAACCAAAAGTAAGGCTGCGGTTCCAATCCCAGGCTCTCGCCGTCAACCAATGGGCAAGGAGGGCGAGAAGGCAGGACCTATCCAATCAAATAGTTTAGTGATGTTTACAATCATAAGTAGGGATTGTTTTTAATGATAACATATTTGCATGTTCCCTGTGTGTAGAACATGCTTTGTGTGGTATGATCCACTAAAGTACACATCGATTGATCAAATATGTGATAGTATGTATAGGTTAATAATTTGATATCAAATTATATGTTCTGATGTAAACTTGTCTCATACAAGCACTTAATAATAACATGAGAGAATAATGTTTTGATTGGATTACTGATTGATTGATTGATTGATTGATTGATTGCTAAATCGATTGATTGATCGGGGCGAGTGGAAGGAAACGGCAGCTTTAACCTCCAACAGAATGTGACTCATTACATTTTCATAAAAAATTAAAGTAAAAATAAAAACAACTACTTTGGGAAATTATAAACCTTGCACAGTGCTCTTTATAGACAGCAGGGTTAGGGTCAATTCCATTTCAATTCCAGTCAATTCAGGAAGTTCCCTGAAATTCCAATTCTCTTCAATGAGGAAAATGTGGAATTGGGTTGACTTTCTGAATTGACTGGAATTGAAATGGAATTGACCCTAATCCTGATAGCCAGACATTCCAACTAGTGTTTTCCTCACAACAACAAGCCTTATAGTCATTATTATTACCTATATTCATAACCTTCTCTGTAAGCTTCTCTTCTTGAAATGAAAATAAACTAAGTGATTTTTTCTTATTTTTTCTTATCTTCTTGTCTTTACAAAAGCTACACATATTCTACCGGAATGTATCTATGGATCTGTTAGTTTTTTTAATGATTACTCTTTTCTATTGTTCTTCTTCTCTGAAAAAGAAATAGATCTAGTAATCTAAAAGACGGCATACCCCAAGAGTAAAACAGTTTCCTTTCTCAGCTTAAGTCACCCTGCTCTGTGAGGTAACTTACTCTTTTCTCGCCTCTATTTTTCCTTCCCCTTGTTTTTTATTTTATTTATCTGGTAAAAGGAATGAAATGAGTGTGACACGGTCGTGGAGTCTTGGTCACCTGACCAGATGTGTCAGCTGATTGTGTTCGGGATGCACCGTCCATCTGTCTGTCGGTCCCGTGTCCCCCAAACAGTCTTGCTTTGTTTCTGTTTGTTCAGTGGTCAGTTGGTGTTCCACGACAATGTAGGAAATAACCCTTATCCCACATCCAACTCTGAACACGCTGGCATTTCTGCTGTAAACACTGACCTCTGACCTTTAACCTACATTTTCACTTCTTGACCTTTCACCTGACCTCTTTTGATTAATATGTATATCTATCATCATCAACTAAGTGCTTTATCTTTTTTCCCCCACAGAAGCCACAGAGAGATGCTATCGGTCTCTTGTAACGAGAGACAGAGCCACACCACTTTGTATACCACTACAGCTTTCTATTCACAATACCCTAGAACCATTTTTTTTAACATATATACTTTAGCTTTATACTGTATACTCAGATATCATTGTCCTATAAGAGCCCAGAAACACTGGTCTATACTGTAGATCTCCCTTGACGACATACCATACATAGACAGGCACTAAACTGAAGGGAAAACAGGAAATGACAAACTGCTCCTCTGTTCCTGTGGTGACCTCAGAACAGCCATCCGACCAATGAGAGGCAGTGATAGCAGGGTCGAGGATCATCTTGTCCTTGATCATTGTCATGTCAATAGTTGTCAGTTAAAAAGTTGCTCCTGTTGTGTTTATTTTTTTTGCAGACAGCTAGATAGCTTAGTTTGAGTTCACGGCTTGAATGTTTCCTTCCGGTTGAACCGCGGTTCCGAATCAGTGCTCTTGAACAGACCATAATATGACCTTGAAAGTGTCAAGAAGTGGTATCTTATTCAAACAGCGGTTGGGATGAAGTTTGGCTTCTTTTGACACTTGTTCTGCTAAAGACTTCCTCCATTCACAGCGGTGGGGGGTATAACTAATCAGCAACGTTACTCTTATAAGTATTATTATTCTCAAAATATGAAGTATAAGGTCTGATAAAATCCTTTTTGTGTTCTCTAGAATAGTAGAATGTCAGTTTATTTTTGCTCACATACTAATATTAAGACACAGCAGCAAGAGGACGATCTCGATCAAATCATCACAATTAGCCCTCTTGGTAGGAGATGGAATGGAAAACAGGAAACTCTGGAATATAGAAGAGAAGGCCTCAAAAGTCCTACACTGTACTGTCTATTTGTACAAGGGGGGCTATGGTTGGTTGAGAAAACCGAGAGGACTGCACTGAACTCCCGGGATGTAACTATAAAAAGAAGAGAGATAGAAATGGAGGATGTTTAAAAGGGGTTCCTAAGGAGGTGTGTGAGCTGTTGTTTACATGATCCTCTCGATGGACATGGTTCTCAGTCCGTGGCCCTTGAAAGTCAAGGGTCAGGGGTCATGACCTTGACAATGACCTTGAACTATGTAAAAGAAGTGATATGAACTTGACCTTTGACCCCCAAACAACTTCCTTCCTGTATAGTTGAACCCCTTTTTCCCTTCTCTCTGCAGGATGACATTGTTGTTGTTGTTTAGTCCCCCATCACTCCTTCCTCCCCTCTGGTTAGACGCTCAGAGCCGAGGGCAGGTGACATGGAGAGAGACATCCTCATCCCATGCTCTCTAGGAGAATCCCCAGGACTACTGCTCTCCCCTTCCAAATCTTCCTCTTCTCCTTCCTCCTCTTCCTCTTCTTCCTCCTCTTCCTCATCCTCCTCCACCTTCCTCCAACCGGCGAGGCCACTCTGTGTGTTCCTGGTTGTGGTGGATGCCCGGTTAGAAGCCTGGGGGTGTTGGTGGTCGTAGCTACCCTCGAGGTCCCCTTCCTCTGGTGTGAGGCCATTCTCCGTCCCCCTCTCCCTCTCCATCCTGGATGAGGCCCACTCCTCCAGGGGGGCCCTGTCTTCGGCCTCGCTCAGGTACCTAGGATAGGATAGGATCAACTTTAGGAAGTGTTACCCATGTCATACACGTCATAAGCAGAAGAGTCTACTTGCAATGACTGTGGATATGTCATTGTTTTTTTCTATACACTGATTATTATTATAAGTAGCTCTGGATAAGAATGTCTACTAAATGACTAAAATGTAAATAAGCATCTCTTACCTCCACAGGGCCAGGGGGTTGAGGTCAGCCCGGGGCTGGGGGGGCCTCTGGGGCCCGTGGTCACGCAGGGTGCTGGGGTTGGGGGCCCTCCTCTTACGCCTGGACTTGCTGGTGTGGTTGACCTGGAGGTGCATGGCCATGAGCTCGGCCGAGGAGGTGCGGAAGGGACAGAATAGGCACTGGTTGAGGGTATCCCCTGCTCCTCCACCTCCTCCTCCTCCTGGTACTCCGTCCTCCTCCAGACCTCCGAGCCCAGGAGAGGGGCGGCGGGAGAGGTCCAGGGGCTGGGACAACAATCCTCCCTCCTGGGAACCCCGAGGAGCTGACCCCCCTCCCTTCCTCTCCTTCCCATTAGCTGGCACCATGCGGCTGGTGGTGAGCGGTTTGCGGCGGGACACTTTGGGCGCCTTTGGCGGGGGTGGGGTAGGGGTGGATGTTGGTGACTCCCCCGTCCACCCTCCCTCCATCCCCCCCTGGTACAAAGCCCCCATCACCCCGGATAGGTACCGGTACTGGCTCTCCAGATCTGCCTCTCTCAGTCCCGCCATGGCCTTCGCGTGTTCCCTGTCTCTCTGCTCGGGGAGGCCCAGGATCCAGGGCTGGTGCTGATTGTGCCTGGAGGAAGGCGTCTCCGCCGGGCCTCTGGCGGCCGAGCTGTGGTTGAGGCTCTGGGGCTGGCGCTGCTTTGCCATCCCCTCCCTCCCCTCCCCCTGTGGAGCGCCCCCTCTGCCCAGGGAGGCGGTGGTGAGGCCTGGGGAGGAGGCGGTGGATGAAGAGGCTCCCATGGCATTCCTCTGTTCTCTGTGGTGCCTCTGGAGGTGGTACTTTAGAGAGCCTGACTGGGTGCCAGCGTAGTCACAGTGGGGACATTTATACGGTCTCTCCCCTGAAAGAGATACATAAACAAGTTGTGGTTATCAGGGGAATGTTATAATGGAGGAATGTCAGTAGATGGATAGTAACATTTGTGTAATTATAATTCTGCACAAAAACACAAATGTAGAAAAGACCACTGAACTAATGATGGACCAGCCCATCTGGCATTTGCCCGAACTTCACTATGGACAGTCTGTTTCTTACCACAGAGAAAATAAAAACAACAATTCTGCAGGCCTCGGATCACTGCTACAGGGCTGTATTTTTGACTGCCGTTAAGGTGGCACTAGTGACAAGCGCACGTTAGTTTGCAATTTCGTCATATAAAAAATGACGCACTGGCATTTTCCAGCCCTAAAGCCAGGTTTGGCAATTTACCTGTCTTATGTCAGCACACTTGCACTCAGGAGGGGTCAAATTATTTTAGATGTGTCCTTAAAAACATGATCCAAAGTGCTAATTTCAGGCAGCGCTGGTAGGGATATTTAAGACCAACCAAAAGCTGGTTTTAGCGGTAACGCAGTTGGTTATGGCATGAATTTTGACAGCGGAAACGCAGCCTATCCAGCCGTGACGCACACAGCCCATATACGCATGGAACCAGAGTAGCCTAATGTGCTTTTGGTGCATAAAAAACTAATGTTTTTTCGCATTATGTTTTATTTGATTAAAAACCAATCATATCCTTCCCTCCTCTCAATGAAGGCTTTTTTCAGTCCCACCCAATGCAATCGCAAAGTAGTCAAGACTGTCAATAAAGGGTTTGGCTCCTGAGACCGCTTGGAAATATATCTTAATCACCAAAGCTTTATTAAAATATCAAATTTGAGAGGAGTAAAACAGTGAGCCGACATTCCCTTTTCATCTATGCATTGTAGGCAGGCCCACATCATTTTAGCAATGCAGGTCCCATTTTGGACGTGCATAAAACCCCCTCAATTATGTTTTATTACAACTCCATTATTATAACCAAACTTATTAGAATGATTCACCTTCCTGGTTTTATGGGGACAACTTCCGTGGCGCGCTTGCAATGCAACTTCTGGAGCTGTGTGAATGTGATCTGATCTGTAAGATGGTTCTGATTATGTTCATAAAACATAGGCCTATTGGGGAGCAGTATAACGGTGAGAGACATTCTCCCTTTCTCTTTATACTGGACCTTTGTTCTGCTAATGTGAAAAGTTTGGATGTGTGTGAAACCCTCCATAGTCTGCGTTGTTTTAATATTATATGCCCATGGGAAGCAATTATGGTGCCTGTAAGTGTATTTAGACATAGCCTATTTAAAACAAGTTGTTTAGTTTTGTTTAGAATTTGATTAGAATTATTCGCTCTCTTTTTAGTGAATTGCTTACTGACAACATTTGGCATGTCCATAATGCAATTTACAGTAGGCCTAGCCCCTATATCAGTGTGAATTCTATGTATATATTTCCACATTGAAGCCATGCAATTACTTAGAACAATGTGGACTGCAAACAGATTCAAGTTAACATATTTAGCAAAGACGGGATAGGACTACATTTTGCAGTTTTGTTTCTGTAAGCTGTTTAACAATCTATAACAGACTAACATTGGAATTGGAGTTGATTCCAAGGCAATTCGTAAAAGACCGTAAATACACAACTTGAAGCAACCACATATTTAGCCATAGAACATGTTCTGATTGGCCAGTGAGGGGCCATGCCTCGACACACCCACAACTTGTTTACTCATCAAAACCCAGTCCTTTCACGCCAACACCAGCGCTGATAATAATTCTTACACACCCCTGAACCTACAGCGCTACCGCCCAGCGCTTAGATTGACCACTGCATTAGGTTCATTAAAATAGAGGCCATAGAGTACATAGTATTAAAGTATTATATGAGGTTGTAGTTACACATTACAAACGACAGAGGGCGGTAGTCCATCACAATCTAGAACACTGATTGGTTTCGATAAGGCGGACATTCCATTTAAAACCCCATCAGACTCAGGTGGATGTGTTGAAAGTAAATACTGCTTTTTACTTAGGTATAATTATTTACCTAATTAATTTGAATAGACAGAGCAGAGGATTATATCTAGGAATCAGCAACTTTAATAGTAGGAATGTAATGAATGGCACATGTGTGCATGTAGTTAATTAAATGTTAAGTTCCCTATATAGGGTGAGGGTTAGTTAAGGTTAGGTAAAGTTTAGTGTGCTAGAGTAGATTGTATTGTTAGTTATTATTTGCTGAAATCCAAATGGACGTCTAGCCCCTTACTTCCTAGCCACTTTGAGATCTGATTGAACAGGTGGAAGCAATATGGTGACTTTTCCACACAGCCAATCAGAAAGTGAGATGAAGTTATTACCATAATGCTTATACTGTATCTTATCCAATCATCTCAGATCTACAGGAGTGCATAGGCCCTAGATTGGATAGATACGGATAAGCGTCCTAGGCCCTAGGGTGTAGGATTTAGGGACTAGGGGTTGATTTGAGATCCAGCCATTGTTAGGTATGTTGGGGAATGGGGGGGCTAGTGGCAGGCTCACCTGTGTGAACTCTCAGATGCACTTTAAGGTGATGGGAAGAGCGGAAAGCTTTACTGCAATAGGGGCAGTCTTTCACCCCCGTGCCTCGCACACGCTCCCTAGAGCTCACCGAAGAGCCTGACGAAGAGCCAGACAGACCATTCTCTCCTGGAGAGAGAGAGAGGGAGGGAGAGGATGGGAGCAGGGCGGGGAAGGGAGAGAGAGCGTGAGAGGACGGGACAGAGAGAGAGAGAGAGCGAGAGAAAGAGGGGGAGAGCAAGAGAAGAAGGGAGGGGGAAAGAGAGAGAGAGAAAGGGAGGGAGGAATGGAGGAGAGAGAGCGTGATGGAGGGGGAGAGGGAGAAGAAGAAAGACGGATCAGAGATTTGACAATGGAAGAAATTTAGCGAGTGATATTGATAGCTAATTGGGTTGCTAGCATCTACACTCACCCACTCTTTCTACAAGCTTTTTATTTGTGTCCTGTTTTTCTCTAATGAAAATGTAAAACAAATGGAAGACATATTGGAGACGTTTTGTTGGGGTGAAGCCATGTCACTGTACCTTGGAACTGTGACATCACTGAGTGGAAGCCTCCTCCGACTGCTTGTTGATGCTGAAGCTGAGATCCACTTTGAAGTTTGGACTCCTGTCTTCTTTCAGTACTACTTCCTCTCCCTCCTCCTCGTCCTTCCACACTCCGGCTCCTCCCTCCATCCTCCTCTCCTCCCCCGGCGTGGCGCGGAGGGTGACCGTGGCTCTTCTGGGGCCGCTGGACGTGGACGCGGGCGTGCGCCACCACCTGCTGCAGGCTCCGGAACAGCTTCCCACAGTCGGGGCACTCCCATGGGGCTCCGGAGGATGGCAGCTCCTCCCGGGGATCCAGACCTCCAAGGTAGGCCCTGACCTGCTCAGACTCCCCCACCACGGTGCTCCTGGATGGGGCTCGGTGCTGCTGCTGCTGGGCCTGTTGAGCTGCTACCAGGCTACGAGCTACAAACTGCCACATTGCTATCTGGTCTCCGCCGTCTGTTGTCTCTCTTCCTCCACCTCCTCTTCCTCCTCCGTTTCCTCCTCCCCCGTTCCCATTCCCCATCTCCGCCACCTGAGCCACTGCCTGGAGTCGTTCCATGCAGCTGGCGCCGCCGTCGCTAGGCAACCCCAGGTAGCCTAAGATGGCGGATTTACTAGAGACACCGGCACCGTCCCGGTCGCCCCTTCCTCGTCCCCCTCTCCCCCCTCCACCTCCACCTCCACCTCCGCCCCCACCACGAGCCAGCAGGAGGCTGGAGTAGAGAGCGTTGAGGCCCTGGTTGGTGACTGAGCCTTTGGGCCCTCCTTGTTCAGCCCCGGCTCCAGGGGCCATCTGCCCCCCCAGACCTGCCTTCAGGCCCAGCTTGTTGAGGTGCACCTGTAACAAAGTTTAAAAGTCACAAGACATCTTCAATAGTTTTACACCTGCTATTACAGAATATGCTGACACACACACACACACACACACACACACAAACACACACTAGGTCACACACCTTCATGTGGTTCTTGAGGAACCAGGGCTCCTTGAAGCCACGGCCGCACACCTGACACTTGTGGTCCAGAGAGTCCTTGTGCTTCCTCATGTGGCCCTTCAGGAACCAGGACTGGGTGAAGCGCTGGCCGCACGTCTCACAGCAGAAGGCAGGCAGAGGGGATGCCCCTGGGGCCGGGGCTGGGGTCGGGGTGGGGATGAAAGTGGGGGTGGGCAGGGGGGCATCTGGGATGGGGGTGCTGATGACTGTGGTGGTGGTTACAATGGGGGGGTGTCTGGGGGTGTAAGGGGGCAGGGTGGGGAGGTCCACAGGGGGGGAGAGGGACAGGGAGGACAGGGAGGGGTGGCAGTCCTGGAGGTGTGCGGCCAGGCGCTCCTCCTGGCTGGCGGAGAAGGGACACAGGGTGCACTTGTATGGGTTGTGGAGGATCCGGACGTGGCGAGACAGCTCCAAGGCCGTGCGGAATTTACCTTTGCAGGCATGGCAGCGGAACGCGGGCACTGCTGCTGTGACTGGGGCAGCTTTTTCCAAGATGGCGGGACCCATGCCACCCAGGCTGCAGGAGGAGTAGGGGGAGGTGAGGGAGAGTGAGTGGGGCACCTCCTCAGTCAGCGGAGAGGTCAGCGGTGTGCTGTCGTCCATCAGGAACTGCTGGAGGGTCTGGTGATCCATCTGCAGAGCCTCCTCTAGGGCTTCCCCGTCCCTGTCCTCCCCTCTAAGGCCCTGGGTGAGAGATCCAGACAGCGAGGGGCTCTGGCGGTGGCTGTAGTGGTTCTGCCCGACATCATTGTGGTTCTGGTGGGGCTTGAGATGTGGCTTGGATCCCGTCCCGATGATGCTCCCGGTCGTGGTACCGGTCCGGTACAGAGCCGAGGCACGGCGGTCCCGGTCCAGACTGTGAGCGCGGGCGTGGAGCGACAGGATACTCTGAAAGCGGAACTTCTTCCCACACACCAAGCAGGGGAACTTGAGCCCGGCCGCTCCTCCAGAAACACCCACCATCCCAGGAATTGATCCTGACAGACTCCCCCCATCCTTATGGAAGAGCTGGAGGTCCAGCTCATCACTACAGGTGGCACCCTGCTGCCCGGAGGACAGAGCCAGCTCCAGGGCCCCGAAACCTGGGAGAGGAGCTGACGATGTCGGAGTGGCCGGAGGATAGCTCTCCAAAGAGGGGCTACACACCTCCAGAAGACCCCCCGGGAAGAGAGCGATGGCTGGGGTGGGGGACGGAGGGACTGACAGCCTCTCTTCATCCTCCTCATCCTCATTGTGGTGGTTGAACGGGAAGGGGGAGAGGGGGGAGTAGGGGGTGGTGTCTGGGGTGTCGGAGGTCGGGGTGTTGGACAGGGCTGTGGGACTGAGGGGGACAGGCAGGTCCAGGGGGCTGTGTAGAGGGGAGAGTTGGGAGCGAGAGTGAAGGGAGGCCAGGGGACTGTGGTCCAGAGATGGTAGTGTAGGGGGTGACTGGGGTGGCTCACAGGACAGAGCCAACACACACTCAGGAGGAGAATCCATTCTCTGAGAGAGACAGAGAGCGAGAGAGAGAGAGATGATCAGGTGATGACATGGCAGCATCAGATTGAGAGAGAAAATGGCAAATTGTCATTAGAGATGAAATAGGAAAGGACTTTATGCGTTTTATTTTACATCTTCAGAGAGAAGGTATAGGAGAGGGTATCAGAGTGGCCGTCCTTAACATGCTCCATATCTGAAGATTGAATTACATTATGCAAGGCAATGAAGTACAGTTTGTCCTCTTATCGCTTCATTGCTTAAGTATGGAGAGTGAATGAATTACATTTTATTTTTGTGTTAAATTGCCAGTTGGCAACCCATCCCTTATGGGATTAATTTACACATAAAGAAACATTACAGTAATTCACTGTGATAATTCAGTGATAATTCTTCCGGTGTTCTGTGCAGAACTCACCAGTAGTATGTGTAATGCTATGCCATGCTTCAGTTTCTTGGCAGAGGGGGCCTCCTTTAGTGCTCTGAGAAATACACACAGTCAATATGTTATAACATATGTTTAAAAAATATGTTAAAACACACATATTTTACATTATAACTCCTCCTGCTGCATCCATTACACCAAAAATAACATATTGTTCATCCATGTGGTGTGTGTGCGCGCGTGCATGCGTCTGTCTGTCTGTCTGTCTCTCTTTTTCTACAGGTGTGTGTGTGCTTAAATGTGTAACAGTTGGTCACGTGTTTGATGTTTACTTAACCATATGTTTGATGTCTGTGTTTATGAATGGGGTGTGTGTGTGTGTGTGATGTGTGTGTGTGTGTGTGTGTTTGCATTTCACGGTGTGTGTGTGTGTGTGTGAGAGCTAAGAGCACCACAGGACACGGACTGTCCCAAACAGGATGGGCGCGAGATGTTTTGACTTCCCCACACACCCTTCCTCTGCACTCATACAGTAGCAGCTTACTCTCTATAAGTCTAAGCCTATGTTAGCTAACATATGGAATTGTTTTAAGATGGTCATACCAATGATCATTTAGCTATTTGATTTAGAATTTTAGGACCCCTGAAAGTATAAAATATATATTTTTTACAATTATTTGATGAAATATTGAATTTTGCCTTTACTACTATAGAAATGCACTGATGCCATAAATTGTAAAAAATACAGTCAAAAAATAAGGAATAAGGTTTTGAAGTGTATTTCCTATATCTAGGAGATAAAATAAAGCTCTGTTTTTTCGAAACATATTTAACCCTTTTTTTTGTTGTTGGCACAAAACGACCTCCATTCTTCCATTCATTTTTTTTGACCGGTTACATTCAGACGAGTCCCGTGACACTGGTGCAGGTCGTATGGAGAACCCCATCGTGTTCGTGAGAGTCTCAACTTTCCATAGAGTGGTCGTATTAGTTTTTAGGCCAAACCGTTCAGACGCTACAGACGTTTTCGTGAGAACACAGATTTTCGGGATGTCTCATGTTCTGACAAACACCACTGTAGCTCGGCCACCTTCCACCGGAGATGTGGAAGGCAGACATAGGCAGATGTGGTGGATTGAGACGCAGCCCATGCAAAAAATTGACGCACAGGTATTATTTGGTATTTGGTATTTCATTAGGATCCCCATTAGCTGTTGCAAAAGCAGCAGCTACTCTTCCTGGGGTCCAGACAAAACATGAAACATTACATAACACAGAATAATAATAGACAAGAACAGCTCAAGGACAGAACTACATACATTTGTTTTTAAAGGCACATGTAGCCTACATATCAATACATACACACAAATTATCTAGGTTAAATAGGGGATAGGCGTTGTGCCGTGAGGTGTTGCTTAATCTGTTTTTTGAAACCAGGTTTGCTGTTTATTTGAGCAATATGAGATGGAATGGAGTTCCATGCAATTATGGCTCTATATAATACTGTACGCTTTCTTGAATTTGTTCTGTATTTGGGGACTGTGAAAAGACGCCTGGTAGCATGTCTGGTGGGGTAAGTGTGTGTCAGAGCTGTGTGTAAGTTGACTATGCAAACAATTTGGGATTTTCAACACATTTATGTTTCTTATAAAAATAAGAAGTGATGCAGTCAGTCTCTACTCAACTCTTAGCCAAGAGAGACTGGCATGCATAGTATTTATATCAGCCCTCTGATTACAATGAAGAGCAAGACGTGCCACTCTGTTTTGGGCCAGCTGCAGCCTTTCCTTGCAGCACTGGACCACAAAACTGGACAATAATCAAGATTAGACAAAACTAGAGCCTGCAGAACTTGCTTTTTGGAGTGTTGGGTCAAAAAAGCAGAGCATCTCTTTATTATGGACAGACCTCTCCCCATCTTTACAACCATTGAATCTATATGTTTTGACCATGATAGTTTACAATCTAAGGTAACGCCAAGTAATTTAGTCTCCTCAACTTGTTCAACAGTCACACCATTCATTACCAGATTCAGCTGAGGTCTAGAACTTAAGGAATGATTTGTACCAAATACAATGCTCTTAGTTTTAGAGATGTTCAGGACCAGTTTATTAATGGCCACCAATTCCTAAACAGACTGCAACTCTTTGTTAAGGGTTTTGGTGACTCCATTAGCTGTGGTTGCTGATGCGTATATGGTTGAATCATCAGCATACATGGACACACATGATTTGTTTAATGACAGTGGCAGGTCATTGGTAAAAATAGAAAATATGATATGGCAGAGCTTGAAAAGCCATAACACATACGTTTTTTCAACAACAGGTTATGGTCAATAATATCAAAGGCTTCAATGAAATCTAACAGTACAGCTCCCACAATCTTCTTATTATCCATTTCTTTCAACCAATCATCAGTAATTTGTGTCAGTGCAGTACATGTTGAGTGTCCTTCCCTATAAGCATGTTGAAAGTCTGTTGTTAATTTGTTTACAGAGAAATAGCATTGTATTTGGTCAAACACCATTTTTTACAACAGTTTGCTAAGAGCTGGCAGCAAGCTTATAAGTCTACTGTTAGAAGCAGTAAAGGCCTCTTTACCATTCTTGGGTAGCGGAATTACTTTGGCTTTAGGAATGAACACACACACACACAAACACACACACATCTGAGCCTACAGACACACAACCAACCACGCTCAGAAACCTGAACACATACAACCACACAAACAACAAACAACCCACAGCATTTTAACATATACAAGAACAGACACCAGCTATATGTCAGACATGTTTCCACCCACAAATTTAGTGACAGATCAGAGAAGAAGCACTTCAAACACACGGTCGTATACAAGGTCATCACCATTATGGCAAAACAATCTGTGTGTGCAGGTTAGTGTACGCTCTTTACGTCTGTGTGTTCATATAGAATGTGTGTGTGTGTGTGTGTGCGTGTGTGTGTGTGTGTGTGTGTGTGTGTGTGTGCGTGTGTGTGTGTGCGTGTCAGCTGGCCAGGACCACAGACACTCTCATGTAGCCAGTTGACATTATAGCTCCGCCATAACAAACAGGGATATCACACCGTATCGATCATACTCTCTCTCTTCCTTCTTAATCCACCATTATGGTTCCTTCCTTTTCCCCCATCTTTCTCTTTCTTTCTTTCTTTTTCTTTTTCTTTCTTTCTTTCTTTCTTTCTTTCTTTCTTTCTTTCTTTCTTTCTTTCTTTCTTTCTTTCTTTCTTTCTTTCTTTCTTTCTTTCTTTCTTTCTTTCTTTCTTTCTCTGTTTCCCTCCCACATTGTGATTCCATACTCCTCCCATCCCCCTCTCTTTATCTCTCTCTCACTCCTCCTTCTATTATTCACTCATTTTCTTTCTTTCATTCTCTCACTCCCTCCGTCTTTCTCTCCTGCAGCGGAGGCAGTTGGCACAGTGCCAGGGAATGCTGATATCAGCTGGTAGATTGGGGCCTGCCAAAAATGGCGAGGAGAGAGAGAGAGAGAGAGAGAGAGAGCGAGAGAGAGAGAGAGAGAGAGAGAGAGAGAGAGAGAGAGAGAGAGAGAGAGAGAGAGGAGCAGACAGAGAGGAGGGAGGTAGAAGAGAAAGAGAATGAAAACATAACTGAATTAAAAGATCGGACAGTGATTTGATGGTGATGTGATTTGTAATTTTCTAATGTGAAAAAAGGGAAAGGTAGATAGCGAACTGGTGTTTTGTTGTAGGTGGGTATTCATAGTGGTGCTGTGGAGATAGATGGCGGACGTTGTGTGTGTTAGGGTGTGTGTTCGTATGGTCTGATGTGATGGCATTATCATATGAATGTCAGCGTCACTATTGCATTGTTCTGTTGAGGAATGAGGAATGTGTGCTTGATTGCAGATTGTCCCAATGGAACCGTAATAAAGCATACACTAACTGACACCTACGGCTGATTTTACAAAGACTTATGAAAGCATAAAATTACACTCATTTTTTCCCCCTAGTATCACACACACGCACAAAATAGAGTAAATATTTAAATCACCACAGTGAATGAACTAATTTAATTATACAGGTTGACACGTGTTTGGGCCATATACAGTACATGTATGTTAGTGTAAAAGATGTAATGTGTTCATATCACTATGAGTGTCTAGGTACAACGTGTTAACGACTCAGTATGTGTATTTGAATGACTACATCTCAGTGTAGAAAGAATGTACAAATATATTTGTGGTTGTGAGCTGGACACAGCTCAGGCAAGTTTCTACATGGTCGTTATGCTTCTTCATATGAGGGTGTGGATCCTAATGTATTTATAATACTGTGTAGAGGCTCATCACAATGTTTACTGAAGGCAGCTGAGAATCAGGATTTCCATGGATAGATGTTTGATGAAGGGGTTGTATGAGACTTCTGCATCTAGTTTCTTAAGGGCTTTAGGTTAAACGTTGCAGTCAAAGTATGTAAGTGCGTGTGTGTGTGTGTGATCGAGTGTGTGAGCGCTTGTGTGTGTGCTGTATTGCATAATGGCCCATGTGGGTGACTTTTGAGGGCCTGTATTCTTAAGTGAGTACGTTTTTGTAGCTGCTTTTGTAAGTGTGTGTGTGTGTGGGTGTACTGGAAGTACGTGTGTGAAGGCCTGTGTGTGAGGGTCGATGTGTTTAAGTGTGTGTTAGTGTGAAAGAGTGTCTGTCTGAGGGCTTATGTGTTTAAGTGTGTATGTGTTAGTGAAAGTGTGTGTGTATGTGTGTTCTCTCTGTGGGGTACAGTAACTCAGAGCCTGATGTGGTTTTTATCGCTGTGGTCACGCGGAAAAACTTCCCCACAGACGGGATTCATTTCCTATATTTCACCTTTCCCTGAACCCCCCCTCTCTTTTTTCCTCCCTTGCTCCCTCTAACTTCATCTGTCTCGCACTCTTTCATTACCCTCCCTCCTTCTTTGTGATGGGGGGATATCTGACTTCTCTGACTCAGTGTTCTGATTCTTGCCTCGTGGTCACCTCTCACCTTCTCCTCTCACCTCCTCCTCACCTCCTCACCTCCTCCTCTCACCTCCTCCTCACCTCCTCCTCCTCTCAACTCCTCACCTCCTCCTCTCATCTCCTCCTCACCTCATCACCTCCTCCTCTCATCTCCTCCTCACTACCTCCTCACCTCCTCCTCCTCTCAACTCCTCACCTCCTCCTCTCACCTCCTCCTCACTTCCTCCTCCTCACCTCCTCCTCCTCTTCTCACCTCCTCCTCTCTTCTCACTCACTCTTTCCCCTTCCACTGGGTGGTGATCAGTAGGACACACCGTAGAAAAACTTTTTGCAACAAAAAACAACATTAATGTCTACTGGACACGACCCCATTCTTGGCTCCTCTTCCTCTTTATAGTTGTCATCCAGATGAAAGGAAGTATGCAAATGGACATAAGATTATGCAGAAGTAACATGTAGACTGTGAGTATGAACTGGAAGTGTAATGCTGTAACCAGATGTTAACCTCAGATCACCTTAGCAGACATTCCATAGATGAGTCTCTCACTCAAACATCAAATGTGCAGATCACATCTCTATCAAGACATAACATCTATAAAACTATAGCAATTAGGCCAATCTAAACTCAAACGTGTCCTTGTTACAACTTCTGTGTTACAAGTGTTACATCTTCTGTGTGTGTGTGTGTGTGTGTGTGTGTGTGTTCTTTCAGTTGAATCAACTGGTAGTTTGAGCCCCACTGACCTGCTAGACCAGACAGATTCCATAACACCATGAATATTGATGTTGTCTGGGAGACTGGGTGGTCAAGCAGCAAGCTGGCCCCCTATCTTACAGTAAGTAATGTCCCTTTTATCGGTGAACATACACTTCCTTATAGATTGCATCCCAAAGGGTACCCTGTTTCCTATTACCACATAGGGTGCCATTTGGTACGCATTTATGTGGTGCGTACAGCCCTTGCTTTCACCTATCTACTCATGTTGGTTCAGAGTCTACATGTAAGATTAACTAAATTACAGTGTAATAACAATGTAAGTACAATGTTATTACTAGTTACTTGCTCTCTTGGATGTGTTATCTCAAGCCTTATGAAATTCTAACTCAAAGAGGACTACTTGCACCATTACGGTTTCTTTGTATGCTACAAAACCATTTCAAGGTTTGAGAGCTGAAAATGTTAATGGAATATGCTACTCTAAACTTGATGAAGGGCTACGAATTATTGCTTGTAAGTGTTTTAAATGTCACTGAGGAGGCAGAGCAGGTGTCTGTCTGTCTATCCATCTATCCATCTATCCATCCATCCATCCATCCATCCATCCATCCATCCATCCATCCATCCATCCACCCCCCCACCCACCCACCCACCCACCCACCCACCCACCCACCCACCCACCCACCCATATATCTATCTATCTATCTATCTATCTATCTATCTATCTATCTATCTATCTATCTATCTATCTATCTATCTATCTATCTATCTATCTATCTATCTATCTATCTATCTATCTATCTATCTATCTATCTATCTATCTATCTATCTATCTATCTATCTTTCTGTGGAGGCTCCTCAGAGGAGGAAGGGGAGGACCATCCTCCTCAGTGAATTTTATAAAAATTGTAAAACATTGAAAAAGTTATCCTTTTAGATAAAACTATACTAAATATATTCACATCACAAAATAATTGATTAAAACACACTGTTTTGCAATGAAGGTCTACAGTAGCTTCAACAGCACTCTGTAGGGTAGCACCATGGTGTAGCCAGAGGACAGCTAGCTTCCATCCTCCTCTTAGTACATTGACTTCTATACAAAACCTATGAGGGTCATGGTTCTCACCCCCTTCCATAGACTTACACAGTAATTATGACAACTTCCGGAGGATGTCCTCCAGCCTATCAGAGCTCTTGTAGCATGAACTGATTTAGTCAATCAATCAAAGGATCAGAGAATGAATCTAGTACTGAAAGCATAAGCTACAGCTAGCTAGCACTGCAGTGCATAAAATGTGGTGAGTAGTTGACTCAAAGAGAGAGAAAGACAATAGTTTAACCATTTTTAACAAACTAATTTCTTCCAAACTGAAGAATAAAGAGAGAAATAGAGAGAGAGAGAGATTTCGTCTTTTTTTTACTTTCAGTTTCACTTACTTAGCTAACAAATGCATCTAGCTAGTTTAGCCTACTGAAACACCCTGCACAAACAGAGGAATGCTATGTTAGCCAGCTGGCTATGACTATCCAACACAACACTGGAACTCTTTCAAGTCAAGGTAAGCTTTTGGTTTTACTAGTTCATTACCACCAAGGCCCACCGGTGTAACTGCTTGCTGACTGTACACTGTAATGTTATTGCATGATTGTAGCAGGTTTACTAACCCGTTAGTCCTATTAGCTATGCTGACTATAATGTTACTTTAGCTAATATGGGGACAACGATGTAGGCTGTGTGTGAGGCGAGAAGGAATACAAAGTGGCTAGTATGAAAGTGAACTGTTTTTATGCGTCATCAGGGGTGTATTCATTCTGCCGATTCTGTTGAAAAACATTTCTTAAACGGAAGCAAACGAAACGGGGATATAAATATCTGAATTTGTCCAATAGAAACTCTCATTTGCAACTGTTTGACTAATGATTACACCCTAGATAAGCTAGATGCAGGCAAGAGTGTGCAAGGCGGTATTGAATGTGTCACTGTCTGTCCATGTGTCACTGTCTGACATCTCAAATCATTCTCTTGACCTACGTTGCAAACTTTCATTCATAGGCTAGGTTGTAGCAACCTCATGATGAGTATAGGGGAAATGTGAGTATCATGTAGTAGCCTAAACCTATCAATGTTACACTGAACTGAGTCAATGGAATATGAATGACAGTCATCCAACATGCTGTCATAGAAATAAGGCCATGTTCATGGAAGAAAATGTGTCCTCCCTCATCATAAACGGCACTGACCGCCGCTATCTATCTATCTATCTATCTATCTATCTATCTATCTATCTATCTATCTATCTATCTATCTATCTATCTATCTATCTATCTATCTATCTATCTATCTATCTATCTACTATCTATCTATCTATCTATCTATCCACAGAGCCTTAATGACCCAATTAAATCAATCAGTGACTTGATTGGGATGCTCCTAGAGAGAGAGAGAGAGAGAGAGAGAGAGAGAGAGAGAGAGAGAGAGAGAGAGAGAGAGAGAGAGAGAGAGAGAGAGAACAGTACATTTAGACCCAACCAAATCATGAGAAACAAAAAGAGAATTACTTAACACATTGGAAAGATTTAACAAAAAAACAGCGCAAACTAGAATGCCATTTGGCCCTAAACAGAGAGTACACAGTGGCAGAATACCTGACAACTGTGACTGACCCAAACTTAAGGAAAGCTTTGACTATGTATCGACTCAGTGAGCATAGCCTTCCTATTGAGAAAGGCCGCCAAAGGCAGACCTGGCTCTCAAGAGAAGACAGGCTATGTGCACACTGCCCACAAAATGAGGTGGAAACTGAGCTGCACTTCCTAACCTCCTGCCAAATGTATGACCATATTAGAGACACATATTTCCCTCAGATTACACAGATCCACAAATAATTCGAAAACAAGCCTAATTTTGATAAACTCCCATATCTACTGGGTGAAATACCACAGTGTGCCATCACAGCAGCAAGATTTGTGACCTGTTGCCACAAGTACTATCTACTTCACTTGCTTTGGCAAGGTTAACATATGTTTCCCATGCCAATAAAGCCCTTAAATTGAATTGAAATAGAGAGAGAGAGAGAGAGAGAGAGAGAGAGAGAGAGAGAGAGAGAGAGAGAGAGAGAGAGAGAGAGAGAGAGAGAGAGAGAGAGAGAGAGAGAGAGAGAGAGAGAGAGAGATGTTGCACCCCTCAAGTGCTGTTATGAGGAGATGTACTGCATTAAATACATGCTCCGGAACTTTGACAACTACTAAGTATCTTTTAAACCTCTCGCTTTGGGCAGGATGTGTCAAATATGTAGTTCATACATGCATAATCTATGAGCATAATTACTGTCTTCTCTCAATTAGCCACGAAATCCCTAGTTTGAAAGTTACCATTTTTCTGGAAGCTGTGCTGCACCATTTTCCCTACATTTTCCCACGTGGGACAGCCCCCTATCAATTCAAGTTCTAGCCAATGAGCTTCAGCCCTCGCCATTTGAGTGACTGCTAGCACACACAGCAGAACGAGAGAACAATGACTTGATCTGCATATATGTGACATAGTACGGAATTTTCAGGAACCACATTTGACTCGAGAGCTACTTTCAAAACTACTAACTGAAATGTATACAAGAGTTCTGGAGAATCTCTTTAATGTAGGCTACAAGACGGTAAGAGACAGGAAATATACATTTTGATAAAAAGTAATCTTCCCACTGAATCCATGCCCCAATATTATATCTAGATTTATAACAGCATCTAAAGATGACACACTCTTTCCCTCAAACTGACACTTCTTGAAAAGTATAGAAATGTGAAATAATAAAATACATTTTATGGTGCTAAAAATGTCAAAAAGGACAGGAAGGGACTGGGTTACAGTAGCCTGTTAGCCTACCTTATATCACATTACAATCGTTTTCAGTGGACACATCAGCGTGGAATAAAACTATGGTGGGTAGGGTGAAAACGGGACATTTTTTCTGTGGCTGAGGGGTTTGAAACAGATGCGACGGGAGTGTCTTGCACTACTCCGGTCACCGCAGATGACACGTCTGCCTCTTATCTGGAGAGGAATTTCCTCCTCGCCCTGTATGATGTGCGTCAATAACGTGCAACCATTTTCAGTCGTTCTTTCACCCTGCCTTCTCTCTCGCGGCCATCTCAATTAAAATGCCACAATAATGAAATAAATAACTATCAATAAACAATGCGCGGGTGCACAGCCTACACACGTAACGTCCCCCCCCCCCCCAAAAAAAAAAAAAAAAACGCGATGAGTCCCGTTCGCAGCTGGTCTCCATACATTAAGCTTGTAAAATATCATTTTAAAATCCTCTATGTGAACATAGTAGGGCGATTGTTTAAATCTCAAAACCGTTGAGGAGTCACGGTCGTTGCCAATTCTCTGTTTGTCATGTAGCCGATCTATCTCTCCCCCATGCTTCATCCATTTTGTTCCTACATTTTCTATAACAAAAGACTGAAAGGGAGGGGAAAAGACATGAGTGTTGCGACGAGGGATCGGGGGACAAGAAAAGTGCCATCATGGATTTCATCTTGAATTTCGCTGACAATCTCCCCCTCCATCACACTAATACTAAATTAGATCTTCTCACATTTTGTCCAGCACATGTACGGTAGGCTACAGAAAAGAAGCCCCTGTTTTATATCAACCGAAGGTAACAACTTGCGTTTTCAGAATGAGATACAATGTTGCACGCAACACACTTGCTACTTTCTTGTGAAATAACTGTAGTCCGAAGAAGGTGAGAGGTAGCCAATAGCTACAGTGAAGCTCGTACTCGTGAGAGGTGAGGCTAGGACAAGCTTACCGGTTGTAATAGTATAGCCTAGTAATCGTCATAGTAAATATATTAGTAGTAGGCTAGAGGGTGTACAATGGTTTAAAAAACTGTTTGGTACAGTTGGATAGGTGTAGCATAGCCTGCACACATAGAGGATACCTACATCTAGTTAAACTGGTCATCTTAAAAATTTGCAGTATGTAATGTGTCTCCAACAAAATAATAAGCCTGTCTAATCGTCTCTAAATATAATATACTCGCGTTGCAGCTTTGTAAATCACACTGGAACATGTAGTTAACCAAAAAATATGTCCGCGAAGATCAAAGGTGCTCGAGCGTTAAGACGCGAATAAAATATATGCTGCTTGATCCTGATATGCAATGTATTTTTGTCAAAACTGCGTTATTATGTTTTAATGTGAATCAAACTCTATGCGCGTGCATGGTTGAATCCAATTGCCATTTAGAGTACGATTTTAATAGGCCTACTTAGAGCAATACATTGAATATAGAACTTACTCAAAGTTGTACAATTAATAGGCTTTAATAGGCTACACTTGTGCGTTCACTTTAGTGGACTTTTAGTGCACTTCAAACATAATAAAGTAATTTACAGTGTAGGCGCATATGTTATCCGACATTGCAAGTAGGACATTTTAGGCCCCAAGTTATAGCTGAAACTATTCCAAGATGATATGCCATAGCCTATAGGGCTATCGCATGCAGACGGTCGGCCACGCGCGCAAATACAACACCGGCCTCATACATGACACACAGTAAAGTGCCGAAGTGCAACATACATGCAGCACACACACACACCACACAGAGTGCAACACGCCAATCACTCTCAACAATCCACTCACTATACTAACGCATGAAACGTGTAAACAAAATGCTAGATAAAATGGACGTAATAAGCTTCAATCACAGCAACTATAGGATGTTAACCCGGACCCCCCCCCCCAAAAAAAAAAAGTCGTCGCCAGATATTTGTTGTTCATGAAGACAACAACATTCGCGACAAATACAACACTTTTGGAGAGGTTTTACTATAGTGCTACACAACCGCAGTCCCATACCACCCTAAATAAAAGTGCACATGTAAACGTGTGGATAGTATATATTGTAAATTAACTAGATATTTATGATGAAAGTAAGACTATGTACTTACGGGAGAGGCGGCGGGCGGATTAATGACACGACACGTCATGATTACGTTTCACTTGAATTAAATACATTACGAGTTGGGGGAAAAAATGGAAATCAGGGTTGTTGTATACAAGCATACGCCGTTTCCCCCCTCCCTTAGCTCACCCTCTTCTCCTCCTCCCTTTCTCTCTCTCTCTTTCTCGCATTTTTTTCCAAAGATCCATTTATTGTGCAGTAGTGAGTGAGTGAGTGAGTGAATGAGAGAGAGAGAGCGAGAGAGAGAGAGAGAGAGAGGGGGGGGGGGGAGCGATGAGAGTGGGAGGGAGAGTGATGTAGGTTGCAAATGTAATTATAATCTCACAGCACCATTTTAGAACTCTGACACGCGGGGCAGGCTATCTATCAGCTCGGGCACAGTTCAGTTGCAGCCCAAAATAACGACACTTTATATCACCAGTATCAGGTGGTCTCTATTTCATAGCATATATATAAAAATAGCCTACAGAAGTTTAGGGAAATGTGTGTTATCGAAGTGCGTAAAAGTTATAAAGTATGCGTTTGACGCGATGTATCCAAATGTTGTTTTGATAACCCTCCCCGGAAGCGTATGGTATTAGAGTTGCACAAATTGAAGGAAAATGTATACTGTTATCACTGTTTTATAACTGTTTTGGTTTACTCACTGGATCAGTGACTAACAAGTGACTTTCACTATGAATTGAAACAAAAGTTTCCCACCTAAAAGTATTGTTATTCATCTTTTTCATCATCATTCGAATCGGA